>NW_008660936.1:33457-43971 GCF_000695815.1 Acanthisitta chloris | reverse complement strand
CCCTGCCTCTCCGTGCTCCCTCCTGCCTTCACCTAGTTCCTTAGTGAAAGACATTTTTTTATTTATTTATTTAGATTTCTTTTTTATTCCTCTACTTCCTCTGGTTTTTGCCCCAAGTCCCCATAGCGGTAGCCGGCGAGACATGGTCAATGTAAGCACCCAGCTAAGCGCTAAGATGGAGGCTCCATATGGTGAGTACAGCGTTCCCATCGCCCGCGCTGCCGTCCCGGCGTCGCTCGCGGGGAGCAGGGCTGGGAGCAGCAGCAGCCCCCAGCCCCACGTCCCAGCCCCGCTGCACTGCCTGGCTCCCACTGCCCCAGGCACCTGCACAGGCTGGAGGCAGAGAAAGGGTTCTGATTGATTGTTATATAATATAAATCCATCTATATATGTATTTTCTCTCTTTCACTCTGCTTGGCCCGAAGAAGAAGGCACGTGCACAAGGGAGCAGAGTGGCCCGACCTGCCGGCAGAGGGGCTGCTGCTGGGCTCGCAGCCGAGGGGGGCACTTTAGAGGAGGTGACGTGCTGCCTTAGGACATGCAGCCAGCCCTGATGCGCAGGCTGTGGGCAGCCCGTGGCATGCCCAGGCTGTGTGAGTGGACACAGTGCCATGGACTGGCAGTGCCGTGCTCCTGCCAAGGGCCAGGGCTGGGCTAGTGTTACAGCTGGGCAGGTTTCCCAGCAGGGACTGTAGTGCCTGGATGAACAGCAGCCTCCAGCCTCTGTGGCGTGGAGCATCAGGTGGCACACCACTGCCTGGGCACCTAGCCGCAGGGAGGTGCCTCCCAGGCCTGTGTCTGTGCTCCCTGCAGGGCACAGTGGGCACCAGCCTGGAGGAGCTCCATGCTGCTGGGCTCCTTGGCTGTGCCAGATGTCAACTGCCAACAAATGCACTTGGGTACCAGGGGACAGGTGTCCCTGGCTGGAGTGCCATCAGCTCACTGTTATCCTCAGGACAGGTCAACTGTGCTGGTGTTGTAGCATCTCTGCACAGCAAAGGGCTGGGGCTGCTTTGGTCCCATGTGACCTAGGAAAGCCAGTTCCTTGGACATGGCTAGACTGTGGAGTGATGCCCCAGCAACTGAGGTCTTACAGTTACAAGGTTCTTCATCACATCCTCGTGGCTCTCCATCCCTTCTTTATGGCTTTCCATCAGATCCTCATGGCTCTCCATCTCTCTTAATGGCTCTCCATCTCTCTTAATGGCTCTCCATCACTCCCTCATGGCTCTATATCACTTTTTCTGGCTTTCCATCACATGCCATGGGGCTCTCCATCATATTACCTTGCCTTTTTCCTCACTCTATTTTTCATGTCATGCTCCTTTTCTCCATTAGGAACATGTGCAGCTCCCCCAGCCCACCTTGCAGCCACCATGTGCACTGCAACCAGGTCCCAGGAGGGTATGTGGGATACCTAGGACACCTCCCCACTCTTTGCCCATGGCCTTGCTTTGGATAGTGGCTTCTCTTGTTCCAGGCCTCCTACAGGTGCCACCTCCAATCCTAATCCACCCCCATGGTGGGTATCCACTCTGCCCTGTGCCTCCTGACCCAGCACCCAACACTTCAGTACTCTGCAGATCACATTATTTTGGCTCACATTGCCCCATGGTGAGCCATGGCCAGACATGGGACTCATCAGCATTTTGGTGGGTCCGTGGTCTATTACAATGGAAAAGTGTAAGAACTGCATAGGATCTGCAGTAGTGTCACTGGGCTGGGCTCAAGCAGGCAGCCGTGATCATACAATTATGAAATGCTGAGTTTTAGCCTGTTTTTATCAGGTTACTCATTTGTGCATCCCAGGCCCTCAGGAGCCAGGTCCCTGGAGGTGCTCTGTTCACCCCTGCCACTGAGCAGCAGGATCCAGCAGTGGGAATGGGCCTCACACAAAGCTGGACTCAGGAAAATACCCAATTTTTGTTCTGTGCAGTGCAAGTTGTGGCTTTGTGTCCAGCTCGTGCTCCTTGGACCACATGCAAGGAGCCACATGATGAAGGATGCCTGTGAGCAGGTGGAATGAAGGTTTGGTGCCTCTGAGATGTGCAGAGGGTTGGATCCTGGAGCGAGGGCTGGCCCAGGGATAGCAGGGACTGAGCATTCTCAGGCTGAAGCCTCTTATGCTGGTGGGAGTTGGCTCCTGACCCCCTCAGCTCACAGTGACTGACTTGCACCAAATTTACAGGAGAAGGGGAGGCTCAAGGAATATTCCCATCAGCCTGGGAGACACAGCAGTGCAGGCTGGATAGATCTGGCTGCCCCTACATCCAGGGTGCCTCTATCCAGCCTTGCCCCACCATGCAAAGCCAGTCTCATTTCTGCAGTGAGCAACAGGTTTTGCCTGACAGATGCAACTTAAGGAGCTGAACAAGTTCTTTAATCACTTGAGATGAAGTTATTCTGCTCACTTGCAGCTGGCTCTAATGCAGAAGCTGCTTGCCAGCCCTAGCTCATCAATGACCTTAAACACAGGCAGGCAAACATTTCTGACATCAGTTTTCTCCCGATTCTTTTAAGTATTGAATCCTGATTTTCTCCTAGTTTTTCAGTCTGAGAGTCAGCGAGTAAGCCATGGGCCAAGCCAGGGCAGGTGCAGGCAGAGCTGGGTGCTGTGGGGTGGGTGAGGAGGAATCACTGCCCATCCCACCTGTGGCTGCTCTCCCCATTTGCTCTCGCGGCCGAACAAAGCCTCACTCCGACCTGCACCGCTGCGTGCGAGCCTGGGGCCATGCAAGGGGGAGAGAGAAATAATAAGAATAAAAAAGTGAGATGGGCCTCCCAGACTAGAGCGAGAGGAAACTCAGAGTGTTGGCAGAAGGAGGGGAGTCCTCATAAATAAAACGGGTGAAAAAGTTATCCAAATAGAGGCGAGGAAGGGCTGGTAGGACGGGGGACTGGGCAGCGCCCGGATTCCCCCGCAGCCTGCAGTGCTGCAGGGCTGGAGATGGGCAGCACGGTGGGCACAGCAGTCGGGATGTGACGTTCAACAGACAGCAAAGTGGTGGCCAAACCCTTCCCAGGGTCCCTGGCAAGTTTATTCCTTTGCAAAGCACCGGGGGGCTCACACAGCACTGGTGGTGCAGAGTCCCAGCTCAGCCCATCAGTGCTGCCCTTGCAGCCAGCAGCTCCCAGCCCTCAGCAGGATAGGCCATGGAGCTGGCATGGCTGATGGATATACACCAGGGTCCACCAGATGAGCCTTCAGCCTTGGAGGGGTCACACAGTTATTTTCAATTTCCTTTGATAGATGGAAATATTTTCTGATTTTTCTGTCTCCCCATCCATCTTAGGTGTTTCAGGATTTCAGCATCCATCTGAAGCCAGGGATATATTCTAAGGGAGAAGCTGGGCACCAGCACTCAGCTTTAGGAGTGGAAGCAGGTCTAGCCCTCTCTTGGCAGTGGTGGCATCAGTAAGAGCAGAGTGAGACATCCCTGTGGTGCAGTTATTGCAACCCTCCCCACGCATCCCTGCTCCAGACTTACATCAGAATTTCCCCTAAACCATACCTTGGGAGCACTTTGTTCCCTCTCATCAGACATGTGCCTTGTGTAAAGGACTTGGAGGATGCCCTGCCAGGCAGTGACACAAAGGTAGCCTGTCCCTAGAACCCTGTGTGGGGCTCTCCCCCTGGAGAGATGTGTAGCTGGGGGCATGTTAAGCATCCTCACCAGCACCCACTGAGGACAGGCTGTGAGCTGGTAAGAGCTCTGCTGGGCATCCTGGTGCTGAATCCCTATGGGAAGCTTCAAGTGGGTGTGGAAGAAGGTAGGGGATGGAGAGAGGGTGAGGGGACTGTCCTCTCCCAGGCAGTGAGGAGGGAATGGGCCCCTGGATCCACCGTTACCCTCCTGATGAGACTTGGGCACAATCTGGGCAATTGGCCTCAATCCCAGTGCAGGCAGCACTGCTCCTTCATATTTTGGGAGCAGCTTTTGGAGCTGGGGATCCCCAGAACTGGTGGTTACAAGCAGGGACCTGCACATGATCAGAGCCAGCTCAGTAAAGCAGCTTTGGAAAACAGCTGAAAAATGTGAGACGTCAGAGCTGCCCAGGCCTTCTGGTCAGATGTGGGGAACAGTTTCAACTAAGGAACATAAGAGGAGGTAGAATTTCGGAGTATTTTTACTTTTCACTGTGAAGTGATTATTTTTCACTGCCAAATTCATCTAATTTTTTACAGCTTTCCACTACATAGGATTCAAACTGAGCTTTTCCTCCTTGATTGCTCATGTCAGCTGCTATTTAATTCCTCTGTTTACACCTTGTGCTCTGTGTCCATGGCCTGGAGGCCACCAGGAACCAGTGAGTGTTACGACACCTGACACAGCCCCTTTCCCTGACCCCATTCCCTCTGTCCCTGCAGGCTGTTGGGGGTAGCTGTAACACTAGCACTGGCAGGGTCAGCACTTTCCAGTGTCTGAGCAGTGTCTTGATGCAGCCAGGAATAAGCACAGGTATTTAGCTGTGGATGCAAAAAGGACAATCTCTGCTTTAGCAGCTTGGCCTGACACCGAGAGGTGTTTGCTGGTGCTTGGTGACAATTTCCTTGGGGAAGAGCTGGGGATGCTCCCCTCATTGTGGGGGCTGTAGGGATGCTGCTCAGTGTCAGGGGCTGGCTGTGACTCCCCTACCAGGGCAGCCACCTCACCTCAGCCACTTATCAGGCCAGCAGCACACCCTTGGCTTCAGCTCAGCTTGAAACACACTGGTATTTTTATAGGGGGGAGTGAGGCCCTGGGGCTGCTATCAGCAGGCAGTGAGCTCCTGCTCTGGAAGGTGAGCAGCACGAGGCTGGGAAAGGCTTGAGGAGTGTCTGAGAGACATTCTGAGCTCAGCAGGGCAGGTGTAGGTCTGCAAGTCAGACACAATTGGTTAGTCATCTGCTGACATTTCTTACACGGCATTAAACAATGTTTACTTGGCATGAGTGCAAAGGGGTGGTGAGTGATGGTGGTCCCGTGGGCAGCAAGGGCTGGGTGAGTTTCTTTCACACTGCAATATTTGCAGCAGGACCAGGGCCAGCAGTGGGAGACAGGGCAGCACACAGGGCAGAGCCACAGGGTATGTCGGGCAGGAGGATGTCTGCAGTATCTCTGCCAGTGGGCTTGGGGTTAGAACAGGGCAAAGACTGCAAAAAAACATCCATGACTGTTTGTGTTCAGGCTCCTTCTCTGTTTGCTTTCCTCAAATATTCAAGCAAACAAGGTTCCTGGCAGAAATGTATGTGGAAATGGCAAATGTTGCAGAATTTTCACGGAAGGCAAATTTCAAGGTAGTGGTTGTAGTGTGAACCTGGGGCTGATGGCTCTGCTTGTCTATGCTGGGCAGAAGCACTGCATTCCCACCAGAGCCTCTGAGCAAAGTCAGGTCCCAGAAACAATTACTCCCAGGAACAGCTCCTGTCCAAGTTTCAGCCTGAGCATCAACAGAAATCACCCACCAAATCCCTTCAGGAAACACATGTCTCAAAAAATAAAGGTAGGCCTGGGATGCTGCGCCAAAGTGGCTGTGGAAGGGCACCGGCAGTCAAGAAGCGAATGGATACTGTCTCCAAAAACCTGAAGGGTCTGTAAGGCCAGACCAGACTTTCTCTCACAAAATGCTGCAGCCACCAGAGGGACTCCAGCTGCATCCTCACAGTAACAGGAGCCCTGGTACTGGGGGACAGATGGAGACCATCGCCATGGGATCAAGCCCTCTAAGCCCCCAGCACCAAGGTGTCTCTGAAGGCTCAGCCAGTGCTGGCATCTCCTTTTGGGAAGAGGACTGGAAGGGGGAAATGGGTGATACTATGTGTCACCTACCATAGGTCACTATACATGGCCCATCTCCTCTGTAACAATGCTCTGGAAGCCCTGACACCTTCTCCTTCTCCAGGCATACAAGCTTGCTTGACACCCTGATTTTAATCACAGCCCTACAGACCTCTGACCTTGCTCATCCTGCCCCAGACTTTCCAGGGCACCATCTTCCCTGCAGCTTTGCCCATCCAATCTGTCAGGGTGGGTGGCTCATCTCCTGCCACTGAGCACAGGGCACCCAAATCCACCAATATGGGACCAGTGGGCACCTTTCACCTGCCTCTGTACCAGAAACCTGTCTCAGCCATGGGTGTGTGTGAGATTTTATAGGTGATAACCCCTGGGAAAGTGGGAAACACAAGGAGAGCCGTACACTCAGCTTCCTGGCATGGCCCAACGCTCTGGTTAGGAGAGCCAATGTCAACAGATAGACCTGAAGGAAGGAGCAAAACCAAATACATGGGCACTTCTCAGAACAAGAGCTGTAAAACCTGCACAAACCTGAACAAGTGCCACAACACTGGTTTATATGATCAGAATCAATAGTCGAGCCCACTCAACGTGTTTGCTGACACATAAACGACAGCCACCGTGCCGTGTTTATGGCCCAGTGCCCTTTATGGAAGCTGCAGGAGTCGTCCAGCTCCTCCTGCCCTGCTTGGCCACTTCTCTCCCCCTCTGTTCCCAAAAGAGGCTTATTTTGTCACATGGTCTCCAAAGCCTTGACATCCCATGATAGGAGGGTGCTGCTGCTCCTCTGCAGCATGCCCTGAATTCCAGCTGGCCAGATAAATCCTGCATCCCACCCCATCATCAGGATGGCCCTGTCTGCCTCACCAGCCTGGTGAAAAGCAGCAGCTCAGCATGGGAAGAGGATTCACTGGTGCTAGTGTCACCCAAGGAAATTTGGCCATGGAATGTGAAGCTGGGCAGGATGTCAGGTTAATGGACAGGGCAGCACCAGGGGCTCAACAGAAGGCATAGAATAACGCACACCCCATAGAAAAAGGCCCTGCCTGTGCTCATCCAACTGTGTGGCCTCTTGCCTGCAGCCACTGTGGACCATGAGCAGGAGCAGGTCCTGCCCCAGACACAGACAGGCTCAGTCAGGCGGAGAAGCACCAGCAGGGAAGAGTGGAGAAGGCACTGAAGGATGCCCAAGGGATCCAGCCTATGCAGAGAGCCTGGCGTTGGCAGGGTGAAGGCAGCACCAGGAAATGAAGGGTGGAATAACAAGGCAGGAGGGACAAGGGCACAAACAGCTAGGCTGCAGATCCACAGTCCTGGCTGCTCTCCTGCACAGAATCTGCTGCTGTCAGGGACTAAATGGTGGTGGGTTGGAGGTGGTGGAAGCAGAGCTGGGTGCTGCCTGTGGCTCATCCATGGGTGTGTTCCTGGGGACTGCCATCGTCTGGGAGAAATCTCTGTTGACTTGGGTGTGTTTCCCTGTTACAGGCATTAAAACCCGTGTGGAAACAGAGGGGTGAAGAGAGGTGTCATGGGGTTACACACAGTTCAGTCCCAGCTCTGCCCTTGGTGCTGCTCCCTGTTCCACACAGGCATGTTGGGCATCAGCCCCCGTCACCAGCACACTCCCTCCCCAGGCATGGAGCTGAGGGACAGACCTGCTGGTCATTCCCCATCCCTGACTCATCAGGAGCCTTCTGAAATTTGATGACAGCCATGGAAACTCCAAATTCACTCAAATGCACACCAAGCAGCCCTGAGTGGAAGCAGCAGCTTGTGGAGACAGGGCAAGAATGGTCTGGGAATGCTTTTTCTCCATTAGTCTTGTGCCTTCTAGGTGGTGCTTGAGTTCAACATCTGGAGGGCAGGAATTGAACCTCTTCTCCTTGGTATAGCAAGAGCAGAGGTGGGCTTGGCAGGAAGCAAGTCATCCAAAGAGGAAGGAAAGTGCAGGAAAATGAGTGTTTCAGATCTGTTTGTCTCTGAGTTGGTTCTTCCTGGTGCAGAGGCTGATGAGACCTGGCAGGTCACAGCCATGCAGAGCTGCATTCAGAGGTGCCCTGCTCTCCCTTTCAACATTCATTTCATCACTCGGTGCCTGTGAAACCCCAGTGAAGTGACACTCTGATCCCTTACCTAATTTCCCCCCTCCAGTAGAAGCAGGGCCACACATGCCAGCACACCCTCCCCACAGAGGAGATAACTCTGGGTATTCAGCAGCCCCCACACTCCCCTCTGGACTGAGGCAAAATGACCCAACAACCAAGTGTTGCAGCACCTTCATTTACAGGAAAAAAGCCCACAGAGTGCAGTGCTGGGGTGGCAATTGAAAAACCCTTTTCTTCCTGTAGGCTTGCCTTGGATGGCTGTGGTGTGAGGCACGAGCCAAAATCTCAGGCTGCCTGGGACAGAGAGCACCAGGTCTGCAGTTCCTGTCTGCCACTCTGCTTCATCCCCACATCTCCCATCCTGCATGTTGTGATGGTGGCTGGGAGGGGAGACCAAGGTTGTTGCTCAAGGATATGGTGTTCTGGGTATTTATACAGAAACATCTTAAAGTGAAAGCAGTCAGCCCCTCCCTGGAGAAGGAGTCAGACCCACTCCCACTGTTAAACATACCCAAGCACATTTTCTGCATCAACCTCCAGAGCTACATGTATGGTTGGGCATGCCCTGCCCTGAAGAAAGCTAGTGGCAGGCCAGAGGCCAGGGTGAGGGCACCTCAGAAAGGTGGCCCAGAAAGCAGCAAGCATTGCTGCGGGCACTGGCAGTGAGGAGCAGAGCCAGAGCCACCTTATAATTCCCCTCCGGGTAGTGGCCAGAACCCTTTAAAACCTGCAGCTCTGCAGCACAAACTCCTGCTCCCCATCAAATCTCATTGTGACCAGCATTAAGGGATTAGCTGGTCCCTGCTGCTGCGCCACAGCTCCCGGGCATGGCTCGTGCCCCACTGCCCGTGGGGGGCTCACAGCCCCGTCCAGGGGTGAGACTCCCTTAGCTCTGCCCGCGGAGCTGAGTGCCACTGGAAGATGAATGGCAGCAGATACGACCTGCTCCAGGAAACACCAGGTACCCCCTGTGCTCCCCCCAGCACTCGCAGCGGGGAGAGAAGTAGCTGTGTAGCCAGAGCTGCGAGGTTATGTGGATGAAGGGCACTGGTAACCCTCAGGGACTCTAGTGAGGATTCAGAGCAGCCAAAGATTCTTATCCCCATTGGTATTGCTGGTCCCCATCCGATGGGACCCCCTTGTCTCTGGTTTCTGTTTTGCTTCGTGCAGGGTGAACATGCCAGGGCTGTGGGTGGGGATGGCTGATGTCCCCAGGGTGGTTCTGGGGCTTGAGAGAGAGATACCCCATGGGGAAAGAGGTGGTGGAGTCAGGCTGGCATCCCATAGACCACCCCCAGTGACTGCCTGTGCCATCTGGGAAATGATTTAGTAATTCTCATCCCTGTTCCCAGGGTCCCTGTGCCTCCTCCTGCCCTGTCTGCTGCCTAGTCCTGAGAGGGGCTACAGCAGGACTTACCCAGCTCTCATAATGAAAGCTTAAAAGCAACTGAGAGAAAAGTTGTTCCAATGAAAACCTCCCCTGTTGCACAGAGTTCTGATTCGACAGGTTTTTTGGGTCCCCCTCTGCGGTTCCCTCCAGTGCATGTCCTTCTCCAGTTAGCTCTGTGCTCAGCCCCTCTGCCCCAGAACCCATGGGGACCTCAGTGCAGATTCAAGGCAGCAAGGAGACTGAGTAGGCTCAGTGTTGTTGGGGTTCTTCAGGAACTTGGACATGTTTGATACATCCTAAGCCCCAGACCCCTGTGCCTCACTGAATCTCATCCCCAAAACACCCTGACAGCCCTCACTCCATCCTGAGGCACAGGAAAAATCCTGGGGCTTCTCCTGCTTTAGTAATTCCCCCCAAGCAGGGCATGTGCTGGTGCTGGGGTTCATGCCTCCTGGGGCAGCCTGCACCCCCCAGCCACCATCCCATGGGATGAGTTTCCCATGCCAGAGCTGAGTGGAAAGCCACGTGATGGAGACTGCTCCCAGCAATACCTGTGCTCTTTATCATCTGGCAATTGATTTAGGAAAGTTTATGGCTTCAGCGTCCCATGATACGTTTACTAGCAATGGTTCATTTCCTCAAATGATGTAGTTTATGGTTATAATATATTTTAATTTCTTTATGATACAAGAGGCCAATGGCACTGGGTCTTGAAGGATTGTAAAGGGACAAATAATAGTGTTATCCTATTGGAGACATAGGTCAAATGAAATACTCCAAGGCTAATTAGCAGTTTCCCGTGTTTGTTAGCCAGGAGCCAGGAAGTTAGCACTGCAGTGTCCTGGCCATGGGTTTTTGGGTCTGTGGAGATGTGTGATCCCCTCTCTTGCTGTCCCTCATGTAACAAACCTTGGATGTGGAAGGTTCCCATGTTCCCATACCTTGCTTTCTGCTGTGTTTTTTGTTTCTTTGGCAGTGGACAGGATGGCTGTGTCACATAGGAGAGTGTGTGGTGGCCATGGGATGCAGCAGTGCACAGCTGCTGTGGATGTGGAACTTTTGTTTGGCTGTTTGGATCCCACTCACCCCTTGCTGTGCTCTGGCAGTTGAGGACACTGGGGACAAGACAGGCTGTTCAGGCACTTCACACACTCCTGCAGAGAAAAAGCATTTTGCACTAACTTGTTTCTTTCTGTCTCCAGAAACTAGAGTCTCTCAAATTTTAACTTACCACCCCTTTTG
>NW_008660936.1:29584-33421 GCF_000695815.1 Acanthisitta chloris | reverse complement strand
CCTGCCAGTGGCCCCATCTGAGGCAGCTTTTTGCCTTCCTGGTGCTGCCCTCCCTCAGGCACATGTGTGGCCCTGTCCTTAGATGCTCCCCCAAAGTTCACCTCCCCAGCTGGGGCTGACTTTGCCAGCCAGCCTGGGGCAGGAAGAGGGCAGCTGGAGCAGTTTGTGGTGGTTGTGCACAGGAAGGTATTTTTTTGCCCTTGAGGTGCCCTTGACTTGTCCTCCTTGGGGACCATGGGCTGTGCCCCCACCACCCTTGCCCTACTGCAGCTCTCCCTCCACACACCTCCTCTCCCCAGCTCTGTCAGCATTTTTCCTTAATTTTGAGTAAGGGCTGATCTCAAGAGCCCCAGCAGCCACTGGAGGTCACTTCCAGGCATGGCTTGCTGATTCACCCACCTTTGCTAAAAGAATTTTTTTCCAAAAGGTAAAATTATGTGTAACCTTTGTTGATTTTGGCTGTTCTCCTCCACCTATTGCTCCACAGCTGGAACGATTCAGGGGCTGTTTCATGTGTGTATAATGAACATATAAAGTCAATGAGACGTAAAAGCCCTGCAAACAGCTGGCAGGGCTGAAGGGAGAGACTCACTTGCCTGCCAGACTGTTAGCTTAGTAGGGATCCCTTTCCTGGGAAGCTGCAAGATTACTTCAGGTACAAAGGAATCGCATCCACTTGCTAAACAAGTTCTCTCCAAGTCCAGAGTGGGCTGCTGAGATCCCTGCCACACTAAACACATGAGTTAGCAAGGCAGGTCCTTGTTGCTGGCAGCAAACCTTCACTCAAGTGCTGCTGCTTCCCTGTGGCTTCTGCTCCCCCATTTAAATGAGGCTTAAACCCCTGGATTTTAGCCAAGCATCTGCCAGTGTAGACAGTGAGTCTGGAACAACACGTGGCAAAGTCAGAACTTTTCTGAATTTCCTCCCAGATAGGCAGGAGAGTGTTTTGCTGGGAAGTGTCTGTCTCTGTTGGGTTGGGGTTTGGATGGAATGCAATGCTCGTGGTGTAGGGGTTTTGGGGTGCAAGTGGGATCAGTGGTGGGAGCTGCAGCTTGGGCCAGCTTGCATCCTGTGGTGACATGGAGGAAGATGAACCTAACAGTTTCTCTTCCTCACTTGGTCTTAGGGTCATTGTGTGATTTCACATGAAAACTCAGCAGCCAGAGTCACTTGTGGGTCCCAGAGAGCAGATGCTGTTTTCAGGGCCTGCAGTGCAGGCAGAGTGATCGCAAATACACACCAGCAAATGCCATGGCATTTTCGAGCACAGCCACCCTTCTGTGAGCAACTCAGACTTACTGTCCTTGCATAACAACAGCTCCCAAGAGAAATAATAATTACTTCCTCAAGAGTTCAGAGCCTTCGTTAGGCAGGATAATAAACTCCTTTCTGGTCCTGGGATGAAAGGCACACACAGTGTTATCGCCAGAGCAGAATGTGCTGAACTAGTCTGTCTGTCCCCATGTTTGCAGTCCTTTCCCTAACACTTTTGGAGAGTAGCTATTTATTTTAGCTCCAATAATTGCCTCCAGCCCCAACATCCTTCCCAGCTTTGGCTGAAATGCACATGTTGCTTTTGGAGATGAATTCAGGCAGAGTCTTCTCCCTCCGTTGAATTGTCTCTTCTCCATGTACCAAAACTACCTCGTTTCTCCATATGGTGACTTTGTGGCCTGGGGACCTGGGCAATTTTGGTCAGTTTGGCCACTGTTTGATAACTTTGGTAAGAAACAGCCTGAGGCTGCAATGAAGCCACCTCTGTCACCCTGAGCTGTGCTGGGGAGCCCAGGGTGCCACTGCATGTCACAAGCTTACCAGTGACAGCATGTCTGGGCTCTGCTCAGGGATTGTCTGTCCTGGGTATTGCACTGAGATCCAAACAGCATCTGTCCCAACCTCAGCAACAGACGCTTCAGCCCTGGGGAAAGTAAATCACCACAAGCGATTTGTTGCTGAACAGGATGATAAAAATGCCTGCATTCTCCCCCAGGCATGGGTCTGACATGGGCTGTGGTTTCCTCCTGCCTCTTTGTGCTGGATCTTTCTGATCTACCTTTCTGGATGGAGCTGGTGGATCATTATTGTTCACCTCCACGAAGTGTTTTGCTGGGGCAGGGATGTGCTGTGTGCAGCTGGCAAGGGGCAAACAGACCCTAAACAACTTTTGCTGAATCATCAGTTTTCCTGGAAGCTTCTTGCTGCTGCTGGGGACATCCTGGGGACAGACATGGGAGCAGACTCCCACCTGTGTGCCAGTCATATGATTGCCCAGAGAGGAGGCAAAGATCTGCTGCTTGAACTGGGGGCTTGTGCAGCTGCACTGACCTGCAGCCCCCCCAGCCCCTAACAAATTCCTTGGAGCTGCTTATTAACACACTGACAACTCTGCTCCAGAGTCGTGGCACACCCAGGCAGAAAGCAGAAGGGTTTGACAGTGTGGCCTAAATATCCCTGTTTACCAAAAGTCTGACAAAACACAAGCCCTTGGCTTTATCTTTCCCATTTGGAAATAGTCACAGAGCAAATATACTTAAGGCATGAAGGGAGGAGGATTTATATTGACTTTAGAAAAAGCTGTTCTTTAAAAACAGGAAAAAAAGCTCATCCCCGAGCTGAGCAGACACTGCTAGACCCAAAAGTCCTGCATAGAGGCTTAAAGCCTGCCTGCTAATCTGTAGCAGTTCTGTGTGAGCAAGTCATGCAGTAAACTGCTCTCTGTTAATTTTTTAATGCAGAATAAACAGGTCAAGAAATGATTAGCATGAGAATGAGTCGAGCTTAATTGAGAGAATCAGAAAAGATGAGAGGGAAGAGGCAAATTGGAGTTATCAGTTAACCATACAGAGTGGCTCTGCCTCCACAAGCTCATGTTCCTTCTTGTTTTTCATCCCCTCTGAAGCTGCCCTTTTTTTTCCCTTCCCTTATTTAAATGATGAGCTAAAATTGCTGGTATAAGCACAATGAAAGCCCTTGTTTCTCCTTCTCATTTTCTATCTGCAATGGTTGCCCAAATGAATTGCAGGTGATAAGGCTCCTACCTGGTTATTCCCGATGGTCCTTCCTGTTCACCGTGGAGAAAGGGAGCTGCTGACATTAAGTGCAAAATCCATTTTGTGCAAGTACCAGTGCTGTGCTCCAGTGCAAAAGTTTCTGCAAAATTCTGGCAGATCCAAGGAGTGAACAGAGGCATCTGTGGGCAAGGGGAAGAGCAGCCCTCGGGACTGCTTGGAGTGGAGTTTGGTCAGTGGTCGGAGATCTATATTCTCAGATAGGCAGGACTTTGTCCACAAACTGGAATTTGAAATTTCAAAGGGGGAAAAAAAAAAAAGCCAGAAGGGACCTTTGCATGTGTGGAGATGACTACGCTTGGTGACGTTCCCCTGGGACTTTTGTTCTTTGTCTTGTACCTGCGCTTTGTGCTTCCCCAGCAGCTACCTCAGTGAAACAGTGATGGGCTGAGCAGGGACCCTGACCTTGTTCAGGGCTTTCCTGCTCTGGTTTCAGACCAGAGCCCATCTCTGCTTCACTTGCATGCCAAGGAAATGCCATTCCAGCTCCACAGTGGCCTTGGAGCTGAGTGACATGGGAGGAATGATCTGGAGTTGGGACTGCAAGGGGCAGCAGTGGCATCACCAATGAAAGACGAGGCTGGTCCTGCTGGCTCTAGGCACTGGCATTTTTGCTAAAATTTCTTAAAAGCTCAGAGCTGTGAGAGAGAAAAGCAAAGAGCAGGAAGGCTCCAGGCTCCTGCCCACAGCCTGGTCACTGTCCATGCTCAGAAGTCCACAGGTGACCCAGGCAGGGGGGCCTGGTCGATACACTGGTGGGCAGAGCTGT
>NW_008660936.1:20658-29567 GCF_000695815.1 Acanthisitta chloris | reverse complement strand
GCAGGAACTGGGGGAGTATAACACACAAGGGACATCAAGAAGACAGGGCCAGGCTCCTCCCAGGGTACCTGGCAGGAAGAGATCAATAAGCATAAAAATTGGAGAGGTTCAGCCAGTGCTAAGGGGAAACTTCTTCACCATGAGGACAGTCAAGCCCGAGCTCCCTTGAGAAGCTGTGTGCTCTCCATCCTTGGAGGTGTTCAAGGCCCAGCTACATAAAGCTTCAAGCAACCTGTGTTGCTTTCACAGCTGGCCCTGCTTCCAGCAGAAGGATGGAGTAGAGACTCAGGGATCCCTTCCAGTCTCAATTACCCTCTACTCCTACAACACCCTGTTCAAGAAGGGCAGGAGGAGCCCCGTGAGAGGAGCCTGCTCACCTGCTTGACATGAAGAGCTATCAAGCACAATAGCTGATGGCATCCCTGCCAAACATGCTCTATTAAATACTCTATTCCTGATCCTCATTTACTGGGAAGCACAGATCTTATTTTCAGGGAATCCCCTTTAGCTTTGCATGAATTTGCCAGTCAGGGATATAGAGATAAGGCAGAATTAGTGTCATGATGTGTCGTGTGGGTAAGGATTTACTGCTCAACAGATAAAAATTAAATAATCACTTGGCACAGAGCACTGTCCCCTAGATCTGTCATGGTCTCCTTTGCAATCATTTGGCATAGGAAACAGCGGGCACAGAAAATGGGGACAGGAGAGAGAAGCAGGCCTGGAAACTGAACTTCCCCAGAGCACCTGGTCTGGGAACAGCCCTTCACCTTCCAGTGGGAGTCTGCCAGCTATGAGTTGTCTCTCTCTAGAATAAAAAGGACAAAACATCTTCTGTAGCCAGAAGTGTTTGATACAGTGCCACAACCAGCTGCTAACTTGAACATCTCCAGCCTAAACCAGCTGCAGAGCCATGACGACACTGGCAAGCTGTCCCAAAACCCACCATGCAGGGATTTCAGGGGGAGACAAGGACTCCCCAGGAAGAAGATCCCAGGGGATACATCGTCTCCCACAACAGCCTGTGCTGAGGGAGAAGCCGACACATTTCCATCAGAGCCCAAATCCAGTGCAAAGGAAGCACATGATGTCCTTGGCTGGTCTGGCCCTCAGCCTCCACACTGAGACAAGGGATTTGGGAGGGGACACTGCTGACCCAGAGAGGACACTGGTAGTGAGAAAACAACAGTCAACACGACCCTGGGTGGAAAACACCATGTCCCATTGACAGTCCCAACCTCGTGAGCCACCTAATGCTCTCCAAACTTCCCTGCTCCTTATCTGCTGCTCTCCTGCACACACTGCCTCTCTGATTTCTATTCCTGGCCCTTTTAATCCTTCCTGCCTGGGGAGTAAGCAGCCCTTGCAGCCTCCTTGCTCAGCAGGCTATTGAAGAAAAAAGGCTTGTTTTGCTGAGCAGAGCAAACGGGCCACGCTTTTACGATATTTTACTAGACACTGTGGCAAATCCTGCACATATTTGACCTAGTGTCTGTAGCATTTATCTAATCAAAGGGATCACCGTGGTTCAGGCAGGATTGGGATGGAGGACCCTGGGATGAGGCCAAGGAGGGGGCTATACTCTGCCTTAGCATCCTCATCCCAGTCTGCACATCATGAAAGCAATTTTTGGCTAGGATTGCTCCTGCCTAAGGGAAGAGCCACTGGCATGTGAGTGTGGAGAGCTCTGGCCTGTCCCTTGGGAGCACTGACTGGCCGACTTTTTTGCCTGCAGCAAAGGATCATTTATCACCAGTCCCAAGTGAGAAAGCAGGGGTTCTCTGCTGTGCTCAGATTCACTCCTGTAGACCTGAAGCCTCAGGGTAGAAAAGCTTGTGCTATGTAGATCATACTTTTGGGGGGCAAGTGCTGCTTGAACAATTCCTTGTGCTCCTAAAATGTGAATAGCAAATCATCACTAGCATCACTGCCAAAGGCATGTGCTGGTGTGGAGCCAGAGACCTTGGTGTCATGTTGTGGCAGCAATGGTGCCACTGGCACTGGGGCTGCATTGGGGTGCTTGGGAAGGACAAACACAAGCCAGTTGGGAGCCCAAATCAACAGTGTGTGGACTCAGACACTTGCTGCTGGTTGCAAAATCATGGGGATGTTTTCAACGCAGAGAGAACTGATACCAAATCATTAATTGCTGGTTCTCTTGCGCCATGCAGCCGATGCCATTCAGCAATCAATTGAATTCCCACTCAATGGTCTTGCAATTGCATGGAAATATCACAGTTCTGGCTAAAATGGAGGCGTGATGTGCCCAGGGGCAGCTGGGGAGGAGAATACCCAGGCTGGCAAGGAGGAGAGCACGGGCAGCTCTGCTGCTTACTCAGGCACTCCCTGCCCAGCACCAGCAGGGTCAGACCCCAGGGCTGGGTGAGGTGGCAGAACTGCTGTTGGTGTCAGTGTCACATGTATCCACAGAAGGAAAGATCCTGCTGCAGAGTAAAGCTCTGCTGTGTTGTAAAATACCAAATGGAAATTTTAAGACACATCAGTCAAAACCCTAGACTGGGGGGCGTCCAGCATAGAGTGACTTCAGTTGTGGGAGAGGAACAGCCCCAGCAATTCCCAGGGTTCCCATGCCATCTCTCAGCCCAGCTCACTGCTTGGGCATGGCTGCAAAGTGGAATCTGTTTACAGGGCATCAAACCCCTGCAAAGCTTCCTTTATAGGGAAGTAAAAGGAGTCATACACTTTACATAGCAATGTGTAAATTGCCAGGCAGGAGCTGACCTTCTATGACTATGAGGGAGAGAAAAGGAGGAGTGGGAGGGATGGAGGGAGCAAGAAAAGGGAAAAACAAGGATGAAGGCAACCAGTGGTAGGGAGGGGAAGGCAATGACAGAAGTGAAGAGCAACCTTGTTCTCCTGCTAGGGTTTTTCCCAAGTTTTCCACCCCAGGTACAATTAAGACCAACACTGGCAGCTCAGCATCAAGGTCAATAGCCTAGAAAGGTGTTCCCTTGTTGGTGAGTGCATGTTTCATTGGTCCTGTCTGTGTCCAGGAGTTGGGATCGGCAAAGCACCTTGAGATTCAATAATAAACAGTCAACAAGAATCACTGCTGCTCCACCAAAAGAAAAAAAAAAAACGGCTTAGCAGCGTTCTGCAGTGGGTGAGATGATTAAAGATTAACCCCCTGCCTGCTGCCTCCACCCCTCTGGGGAGTACAGGCCTTGAGGCTCAGCAAATCCTTTCAGAGAAATATCTGAAATAAAAGACAACAGATAGGGGACGCAGTGAAGGCAGAGGGAGGCAGGAGGGCCAATAGCCTCAGACAAGGGAATCGGTACAATCTGGCCGTGTTTGTGGATGATAATGCGCCTTTCCAAAGCCCTAATAGACATGGAGATGGCAGATTATAGTGCAGCTCTAGACCCGGCATACACCACTCTGGAGTTTGAGAACATGCAAGTGCTGGCTATGGGCAATGGTAAGTCCCCTCTGTCTTCTCCCCTTTGCTGTGGTGGGATGAGCTGGGCACTGCAGGAGGATAAGTCCTTGGGGTGGCTGCCAAAATGCTCCCATGGAGGGCTCGGGCATGGCAGGGGTGTCAGACAGGAGGCTCCCAGCAGCTCACTGTGGGGTTTCTGCTTATCCCAGGGAAAAATAGAGGTAGCAGAGCAAGGCTGTGTCTGGTGCGGGTGAGATGGTGCCCTGCAGCCCAGACACCTTGGGGATGGGCACACGCCAGGAGTTGGGTGAAATGAAAGGTTCCCACCATTCATTCACAGGGGGTCTCACTTCCCCCAGAACCCAGCCAAGAGGAAAGACTGGCCAAAAGTTTCTGAGTGAAATACTGCTGGCAGTTCACTGGACAGATGACGGAGCCTGTGGCTCCAGAGCAGAAAGTCAGTCCCACTCCAGCAGCAGCTGGAGCTAGGTTTTCCTAAAGAAAGGCATTTGGTGCCTAGCAAGGGTAAAAATCACTATGAGAAGTGATTTAGGTGCTGCCCCCGCAGCTGCTCTGGGGCCATGGCCCTTCCCTGGTACAGCACTGGGGTGTGGAGTGGCATCCCCTTCCCTGGGAGTGCTACGGGGCCAGGAGGCTCAGCCACTAGTAAGAGGGACAAGGGGACCTTGAGAGGATAGACCAATGTCCCCATCCCCTCAGGAGGGTAGGATCACACTTAACCCACCAGGATTCACAGCACTGGTCCACCCATTTGGGCACCAAGGAGTCCTGGTGATTAAATGCTGAGATAACAGGAGATTTCTCTCCAAGTCCCGCTAAAGTCTCCCTAAATATGAGGTTAATGACTAAATGAAGCACACCACAGAAAGGCACCCTCCAAGCCCTTTCTTCCTGTGTGTTGTGTCACCAAGGCTGCTAGGCACCCATGTCCTAGAAGGGCTGTGCCAGTGGCGTGGACTCTTCCATCACAGCCTGTGTGGCTCTTCCCCGGGTTATGGCTCTGCTCCGTCACAGATGTAGCACCGTGGTGCTGAAGTGGCTCTGATGTGCAATAACCCCTTGTCACTCCAGGCTTCAGCCCCTTCCCTGCTCCTGGGGGCTAGTCCTACCTACCCAGGGGCCTCGAGGCCAAAAGCTACCCCCTTTGTCTCTGCCAATGTCCATCTGGACACTTCAGGACAAACCCAGGTCTTGCTCCCTCTTCCATCCAATAAGCAGAAGCTCCTGCACAGGGGGCTGTGATTTGGCCCTCTCAGACCGAGGGCTCCATGGGCAGAGGGACATGATAATTTGATATGACAAGATCAGGTGTGATGTGCCATACACCCTAGGTGTGGATGAGTCAGCTGGGTCAGGCAGCACCAAGCCCTCTCTTCCTCTGCCCAGCTCCAGACCAGGGGCAGGTCTCACTTCCAGGGCAGCTTTGGCTCTCTGCTTGCAGAACCTCTGCTGGCAAAACCTCTGCCTCCTTTTCTGACCGAGGACCACTGCAGAGCTTGGCCCCTGCCCTACACAGCTCTGCAGCTCCAGCCCCAAGGTGTTCAGCAGAGACCACATTTGCCATCATCACAGGCCAAACGCATCCTGTGTTCATACAGACTCAGGGGCCCCTCAAGCAGCTCCTGTCCTAACACAGTTCTCAGCTGCAAAGGTCTCAAAGTCAGATTTTTGCTTTCCCCCATTTACCTTAACTCCAAACCAATCGCATTAAAACCACTTCACTGCAGCAGGGAGAGCCCAAGTTTCTGGCACAACAAAATAAACTTAATTGGAAAATTATCCATTAGGCAATAATTTTATTGTTGTTGGCTATTAGACCAAGATGTTGCAATTTCTGTGATAATGGTGCCAGTTTTTCCTGTTCTACGTTCATCTGATTACAGCATGATAGACTGCAAAAAAAAAGGGATTTATCTGGGCTGTCACAGATACACAAATAATGTGATTACAGGCAGATCAGCTCTTCCTCTCTCATCTAAGTCCTATGTTTAGCTGAAACTGGAAATTTAACTTTACTTATGGAATGATCATCCAGCTGAGCCCTCAGGATATGTATGGAGGAAGGATGATTTCGGAGGCAGCTGCTCATAGGGAGAAGAAACAGCCAGAATGGCCTTGGGAGTTGCTCAGGGCTCTGGGAGTGGACAGAGTTGCTTTGCAGCAGTATTGCTGCACACAGCTGTGTGACAGGGTGTGCCAGGCAAGGACATGGAGAGGCAGCAAACTGACTCATGAAGAGATATGGGAGGGATACAAGGAACTAGAAAGTCAGACAGCAGGCAGGAAAATGAAAGGTACTGCCAGAGCCAGGGAAGGGGCTGGCTTGAGAACCCCTGAGCTGGGTCCATGCCAGTTACTCTTGCTGAAGGATGCCACAAGCTCCTGCTGCAATACCCCTTTTTCTGCAAAATAAAAGCTAAAATTGCAGCTCTGCCCCAGCCAGCCTTGCCTTGGCCTTCCCCAGCACCCCCACTCCAGTTACCACAAGGAACCCTGCTGGGATCAGCCTTTTTGTAGCACTCAGCCCCCTTTCTGCTGGGTGCCAAGAGGGAGCAGCTGTGGCCCTCCCAGGGTGAGCCGTAACTGCATCCCTGCCAAACCCAGAGGCCAGAGACTAATAGACTCCAGCATTAAATCCTAGCTGGTTTCTGTGTCTTTGTAGATCCTGGGTATTATTTGCAACTGGCATTTCCACTGGGGCAGGGGAATGTGCCTATGCTGATAGAGAAAACCTACATGGGAGGGGACAATTAGATCAACTGAATTAAGGGCTGATCCCTTCAGCCTTGAGGTTTGTTTGGCTTGCTGGAGGGGTTTAGTGTGGGCCTTGTGTGGTTTTTAGCCTTTCAGATGTCCTTTCCTCCAGAGGCTATTGCAATTCCCCATTCTCCCAAAAAAGCCCTGCAAGTGCCAATCCCCTTGGCCCATAAGGACTGCAGGACATATCATTCTCCACTGTGGTCCTACCAGGTGGAAGATATCCAGTTAGTGTCACCCTTTCTTTCTGGGTTAGCTTGATCAGCCCTTCCTTGCATGGGTAGCGTTTGCCCACATGAGTTTTCCAGCTGAAGACATTTGAGTTTGTTATATACTTTTAGTCTTTCCCTCACAAAGAAGTGCTGTGCAGGCTGGAGCTCCAGCGCTTGGCAGCAAGGCTGTCAGGCAAAGGGAGCTGGTCACCTCATTTCTGTAACAGCATCTGCTCAGGGCTGTCTTGGGCTCTTTCATTGCTATAACACAAACACCTCCCTAATAAATCAGCTGCTCACCCTGAGCTGTAATACCTCAGCTTTAACTCCGCATCAGCTTTTTTTTCTGGCCACACTGCTGCAGCCCAAAGCATCTGCAAATCCCTAAGGAATTTTGGCTCTGTTCTGTGACTCCTGCAATTGGGCTTCCACTTTATGTGAAGGCGTTGCTGGAGTCAGGCCTTTGGGAAGAGCTGTCTCACCCAGCCACACAGGAAGTTTCAGTGCACTCAAAATGCAATGACTTCAGCACTCAGAGCACCCACTACTCCTTACACACCTCTCTGTCTCGCCCCTGCCACACAGCCTGGCTGCAGTTCCCTGATATTCCTCCAAAGATCAAGTTGATCAGTGGAAACTGAGTTTGGCTGGCTGTCTCACTGGCTTCTTCTTCCTGTGTCCTTCCCCAAGCAGACACATCTCCATCAGAAGCAGCCAACATCAACACTTCCAACAGCATCGGGGTGAGCGCGCTGTGTGCCATTTGTGGGGACCGAGCCACAGGGAAGCATTATGGAGCTTCCAGCTGCGATGGCTGCAAAGGCTTCTTCAGGAGGAGTGTCCGGAAGAACCACATGTATTCCTGCAGGTAAGGACAGAGGGGACAGACTTGCATGGTTGAGACAAAACAGTCCCTAGGAGCTGAACGACAAAGCCCTCAAAGTGCAGCAGCATGGTCCTTCATCTTCTTTATCCTCCCTGCATCCTCCACCACCTTTCCTGACCTCACCCTCCAGCTGGGAAGGGTCAGTGACTGCTATCCCTTTGGGATTGCCCTCCACTGATCACTGGGTAAGACCCTGGAAGGTCTTGCCCCATACTTCACAGGCCAAATTCTCTTTGCAAATGAATATGGCCAAGTGTGGATGTGGCCAGTAAGCAGGAAGATGCTGTGGGAAAAGACCTATTCCAGGGCCTGAGCACCTCTCAGTGCTCTGAGTGCAGTGCAAACCTTGCTCACTCCCTGGGAACACCCCTTCTCTGTCACAAAATGGAAGTGTGCCTGCCATCCACCTAAAGTGCTGTCACTGCTTGTTACATGGTACAGGAACATCTAAGGAGCAACCGATGGGCAGCGTAGCATTCATGTCTGTGACTGTGAGACATTCGTGTTGCTCCTGCAACTTCTGCACTGCACTCTGTGCCCTTGGGGGTAGCCAACACCTCTCCTGTGCCACCAGCAGCTGTGACCTGCCTGCTCCCTGCTCTGAGCAACCCACACATAGATAGGAAACTGAGGAATCCTCAGCTCAGAGTGTGTAAATCCCTTGGGCTTTTTGAGTGAATTACTCCTGGTGGCCTGAGAGCCAGTTGGAGAGCATGAAGAGCAACGTGACTCTAAAATCTTAGTTTGAGGCTTTAAAAAGCACAGTAGAAACAAACCTTTTCAAAAGCTACAGAACACAGCATGGCTGGGAGTCCTTCCCCAGCTCTGTACTCCTTTGCCTTTCCTCTGCAATCTGGATCAATCTGCAGTAAACTAGAGCAAGTGAAATTCATGCTGGAAATGGCCACCAGGCTCGTGCTGCATGCAGGAGTCACACACGTGGGAGATCAGTGTTTGCCTCTCCATGTGCAATGGATTGGTGACAAGTTTGGAGGGAAGGAGCTGTTGTTTCCCAAGTCTTCCCTGAAGCACAAGTGGCTGCAGAGCAGTTTGGACACTAGTGATGCTGTCCAGAGGTCAGAACCAAGCTGTCTGGATCCAATACACAGACCTGGAGAGATGCAGGGACTTAAACTGACTTCTTAACTTTACTAGCTCAAGAACAACCTTGACCCTTTTTTTCCAGAATAAATGCATTCTTCCTCCATTCTAACTGGGATCTAACCTAAAACAGAGGTTGCCAACTTGGCTCTGAACCTCCTACCTCACACTTTTAGCTTCCCTGAGGCTTTTTAGTCCACTATGAGCATCCTGTGCCTAGTGGTTAGTGAGTGAGACCAGCAGCCTGAGCTCCCGCATGAGACTGTCAGCTCTCTGTCCTTACTGAACATCCAGAGGTAGAGTGGAGGGCTGAGGTGCAGTCCTTCACTTCAGTGCAAAAAAGAAACTGCAGGTTAAAGCAAGCATGGAAAAATCACAGACTGGGGCTCCTTTCTCAGGGTGGAGCCTCTGGGAACCTGCTCTGAGCATGAACTTGAGGCTCAGTCTTTTTCTGCCTTCAGCCTCTCCTCACACCTCTCTTTCTTCTCAGGTTTAATAGGCAGTGTGTGGTAGACAAAGACAAAAGAAA
>NW_008660936.1:0-20617 GCF_000695815.1 Acanthisitta chloris | reverse complement strand
AGAAGGAAGGTGGGTGATGGTGTGGCTTCCCATGCTCTCCCCAGCAGCAGTCACACTGGCTGCATAATTTTGAGGAAACCCTTGTAGCACAAGGCTGTGTATATACCTGCCCAGCCATCTTAGCCCTGTCTTCCTTTCCCAATGATCCAGACTCCCATCATAGGGGGGTGTAGGGAGAGTTTTGGCCTCCAATCCTGAGCCCTGCATGTGCCCAACCTGCCCATTCCCACCCATGCGAAGTCCTTGCAAGCAGCAATCGTCCCAACAGTTAAGGTCAAGGCATGGAGGCCCTGCAGGCTCCCAAATTTAATTTCAGGGCCCCTTCTCAGGGCACCTCAAAATGCCAGCAAAGCAGCCCATGAGAGTGCTGCAGGGCCATGCTTGTGTCTCAAAACTGCCCATGCTTGTACACACAAACCACACACAGTGCTCACACTGATGCACATGTCCTCTGGGCTCCCACATAGCCAGCACCTCCAAGTGGTTTGGGAATGCTTCTCAACATCAGTGAGAAGCAGAAACTTCAAAGAAGGACTAGAAATTTGGAAACACTTTGGGAAAACTGCTCTAAGTGCTGTTGTCCCAGAGTCCCCACAAAATCCACTGCTGGATGAGTGAGTCCAGCAAAGGTCCAATTGTCATTTTGAACTTTTTTTTCCTAATGTGCATATAAGCTCCTGCTGACCCTATGTAGAATTTAGTTTACTTTAAGCCACAGCAGAAAGGACCCAGAGCAAGGTGAAGCAATTTGGCACTTTAACTCCATATGAAAAGAGGAATGATCTCCCTGCACAGCCCAGGCTTACCCCCAGAACTTCCAGCCTCTCTGTCTCTGCAGCCCTTACAGGTCCCCATGACAGGATTCACCCCTTGGTTAGCTCTGCTTCTCAGGAGTGACAGGAAAACCTGGTGGCTGGGCTGGTGGCCCTGTTTGTGGAGGGCTAGGAGCAGCCCAGAAGAGCTGCCTGTCCTCCTGCACAGCTCAACCCACTGATGTCTGGAAAGGGAGGTACTTGGCCCTGTTGTTCCATATAGAGAAATTAAATCCTGTGCTCCTCCCTGTTCACATCCCCTCGAGGAGAAATTTTTGAATGAAGGGGTCTTTGAAGACAACAGGGAAGTACCAGTGGCACCTGGGTGGCCTGCAGGAACACCTCTGAGCAGGAACATTTATTCCCTGTTAAAGGGGATGAAGTATTGCAAGGAACTTGGCTTGTCCTGAAGAACATAGGAATGCTCCTCTCCCTGCAGGGTCCGCTCATCCCATGCCCAGAGCTGTGCTGTTGTCTGTTAATATTCAATAGAAGTTACATTAGGTGCATGACCAGCTAATACTGTGCAAACATTTGGAAAACATCATGGCGTGACTGAACTCGGGGGCCTGCTACTGATAACAAGCAGCATAACCTTGAGAGCTCCTATTTACAGCCGCTGACTGCAGGGCTTTTCTCCTGGCCCAGCCTCATTATTGCTTTTTATCAGATGGATTTATACATTGAGAACGTATCAATCCAGAGAGCCACCAGCCTAAGGCAGGGACTGTTCTGTTTCCCCTGCCACCGATCAATAGCTTATTTGAGCAGATGGCTTTGGGTGGCATGGCCAGGGTGAGTTCTGGCCAGCCCAAGGCCTCGTGACAGACAGAGAGGCAAATCCTCCCTCTCAATGCTTCTGCTCCTGCTCTGGCTGCTACCAAATCTGATCCAAAGCCCAGGTCTTCAAGACTAGACCAAACAGGGAGGCACACTGGGGTCAAACCTGTCCAGGGACACTTTTACAATAATGTAGGAGGGAACTCTGTTGCTCTGGATAGATAAGTAGGAGCTGTTCTGTGCTTCCTTATTGTAGCTTAGACGGAAGTTTTCCAGCTACACCTACCTGGTGCAAGAGCTTCCCGAATGGACTCACAGGAGTCATGTGGACAAAGAAGCCTTGCAGATACCTCCTTTTCACACATCATCTTCTGGCTGCATGTATGAGCATGGCCACCATTTCAGACCTCATATATTGAAATCAAAAGGTTCAGATCCTTTGTATGGAAATTTCCCCATTGACCTCTACAGGTGTTCGGGTTCTGGATCAGCCCCATCCCAGGACAGTGTAATAAAACAAATCTGAAATCAGAACCATTAGATGTAGGCAGCTCTCACAGGCATCCCATCACAAACCAGACACAGCTGCACCTCCACCCTGCCTGGCAGCAAAGCTGGGAAACTGCAGCTGAGGAAGACGAATGCCAAAGGTCTGCGCTAGGTTTCAGTGTGCATTGCCATGAACGACCTGCAGCTCAGCCAAAATACTCTCTTGCAGCTGTACAAAATGAACGGGACAGAATCAGCACCCGGAGATCAAGTTACGAAGACAGCAGCTTGCCCTCCATCAATGTCCTACTGCAGGCAGAAGTCCTGGCACAGCAGGTACCTCTTTCTTTAGCAAATACTAAAGCATTAGGCACTACCTGGCTCATAGAGCCAGCTGAGTATTTAATAGCTGAGTCTTCAAATTATCACCTCTTCTCTAAGTAACTTATCTGCCAACTCAACACTGCTTTTTCAAAAAAAATTTGTTAGCTAAGACCATCCCTTTAATTCTCCTTTGTCCAGAACTCAGTTGTAACAATATGCAGTGACTTGTTCTGCTTTGATGGGACACATGAAGGCTGGAGAACCTGCTGGAAGAAAATAGGGTAGAACCATTGCAATCCAAAGAGCTGTGGTTGCCTAAGCCCATGAGGGGCTGGCCTTGCATGAGCTGCCTCCCTTCCCCATCGGCTGTTAGGAACTTTGGATTCTGGCTTCCTGTACATTTGCACAAGGAATCAGTTTCATGCTTGTTTTATGCAGATATCTTTTCCAGTGTTTGCTTAAAATTCCCCATTTCCACTACCATACTGCCAAGATCTATTTCCTAGAGCATTCAGCTGAAAGGATGACTCTGATTTAAGAGTCTGGATATTGCAAATGGTGTACACCAGACCAGCACTCTCTAGGAAGACTCAGGACAGGATGGGCACACAGTCTGTGGGGAGGGTGTGTCTGTGATGAGGATGAGGATGTGCTGGAGGCAGGAGCTGCCACTCTTCATGGGAGCTGGGGAGAGCAGCACTCCATGTCCTAGGGAAAAATGAAGAGGGTTTCAGGTTGACTGTCCATGCTCTTCCTTGCTTCAAGGGTCATGTTACCTGAAGACTGTCCTGGGAGATGCTCCAGGACAGGATGTTCCATACTCTGGGCTCAATACTAGTCTCAGTCCACTTCCCCAAGGAGGGAATATGCCAGAAGGGCCAAGGGCCAGTTCTGTACAAAAGGAGCATATCCAATCTCATCCCACACCTCACCTTGTTCTGTGGAGGCCCTAATATATTTGTACACCCTATAAACATAATATTGGTGCTGCTCCCAGAGGTGTGAGTTAATGGGGTCTTAAGTCACCAGGTCTACAAGGAAAGGACATTTCTGGGACTCAGAGTCCTGCAGTGACATCACATGTAAGTTTGGAGCAGGATGTGCTGATAAAAACTACAACCACCAGCAAATCCAGGGGAGCTCCTTCTCTCACACAGAGCACAGAGAGACTCATTAAACAAGGCAGGCTCCAGCATGGTAATTGGTAACTTTTATGTGCCTGGCTAATTAGAACAAGATACTGCTGAGGAGCTGCTTTCTCCAAGATCTCAGGTCACTCACTCAGAGGTCTTTATTTATTTGCTAAGCCTTCCGGGCCTTCTGATTAGGGTAATACATGGTGAGATTTTTACAATCTTATTTATTCAATAATAGCTGGAGAGCTGGAAAGCCTCCAGGTAATGTAACCTGAAAAAAAAAGTGCAGGTGGCATTTGAATTCCATTTCCTTGGGCAGGCTGGCAGGGTCCAAGCTGAAAACACTGGCAGGAACAGGACAGGAAGAGCTGATGGTGTAGAAGAGCACAGAGGGCAGGCAGAGGGCAGCGATGGGGTTGAGTTAATTGCTTACAGAAGCATGAGGCTAAAGTAGTGACTAAGGGCAAATTTTTAGATGAGCTGGGTGAGCAGCTATGCATGAGAAGCAGGCAGGAGGTTGGATGCCTGGTTTGGGGGAGATGTTCTGTCCAGCTCTGTGTGACAGTACTTGCAGAGTTGTCAGGCTTGTTCTTTGCAAATGAAATGGCCCCATTTGCCTCCCAATCACAAATAATTCAACATGCAAAGAGTGTGACCTGTGTTGTGAGCATGTTTGCATACACCCAGTTTTGCCAAAATTGCCTTAAAGCAGTGGTGGGATTTGGGAGATTGTTGTCTTGAGAGTCTGTCTTTAGCATTTCAAAGTAGGTAATGTCAAATATTAATGACCTGGTGCTCACAGAAAGCAATGTCAGACCTGGAAGGCTGCCTTCAGCAGAGACTTTGTGTGCTCATGGTGACTCAGGAGGAGAAGCAGAGCCTGCATGTCTCCTGTCAAAAGCAGGCACAGCAGCTCTGGCCAAGCACTGGCTCTGGAGCAGGGTGGCAGGGGCAGCAGCTCTCTGGCCTTTGGTGGAGCCAAGTAGCTGTGCAGCAGCACTGGGTGGATGTGTGCTTGTGCTACACTCTCTGCTCCCTTCTGGATTTTGACTGAGCACATTTGTTCAGTGGGAGGAAGATCCTGGCTTTAGAAACATTTCTTTCCAGTCTATTCAAGGCATGACAGTTTGCCAAGATGATCCACAGCCTCAGCTCCGAAATATTCCGTGTTCACAGATCCTCAAGTTGATCTCAATTTAATGAGTTGTTGTGGGTCACCTGTTCTGGAGACTGGGTGTGCAATAGAAAAACACAATCATTGATGCTGGAGTCTGCACCAACACAACTCATGAGCTGGGGATCTTCCTGTCTACGCTTCCTCTGTGGCACCGAAAGCTGAAGGATCTCTTCTCTCCTTCCAGATATCATCCCCAGTTCCTGTGATCAACAGTGACATCCGAGGGAAGAAGATTGCTAACATCTCTGATGTGTGTGAGTCCATGAAGCAGCAGCTGCTGGTGCTAGTGGAGTGGGCCAAATACATCCCTGCCTTCTGTGAGCTGCCCCTGGATGACCAGGCAAGTCCCCCATCCACCCTGCTTGCTCTGCCCTGGCAAAGGCAGTGGGGAGCCAAAGACTGCTGAGGCCTTCAAAGAAAACATGCATTGTCCACTCTGTTATCCTGACTGCTGCAGCTGATTGGGAACAGCATCCATACAATGCCAGCACAGGCCAGGCATCCATACAATGCCAGCACAGGCCACTTGTATGTGCTACTAATCAGCCGATGAGCACAGTCACGATAACACTGAGCTCGAATTAGGTGCATTATCAGATGTGCATTTTGCAGGGGTCTGTCAGTCAATTGTTTATTAATTACAGCTTGTGCAGCACTTTGATAACCTGAAGTGCTATACAAGTGCTTGGGGTAACGAGAATTAGCAGGACAAATTTCTGGCCTAAGTTCTGCTCAAGACTCCAAACCAAATCTGTCTTTCTTTCTGCTTCTCACCTGAGGATATGTTTGTATCCATGCTCCTAGCATGGGACTGTTGAAGCTAAACACTAGCTTGATCCCAAGGCAATAGAAAATCTTTTTCCAGAGTTCAAAAACAGGAATATATTTGCATTTAACACAAATCACTGAAATGACACTTAAGATAAGCACAGCAGATTCGATGTCCTCTGCCAAACTGCACTGCAGGATCTCAGGCAGCCTCAAAGAGATCCAAGGAGAGGTCTCCCGTGTTAAGTGTAAATTTCAAAGGTATGCAACAGATGTTGAAGGACATGATGTGTGCCCAGCCTTAAACAGCATGTGTGGCTGGTGGGGAGGCTCCAGGGGGAAGGGATAGCACTTCTGGCAGTGGCTAGGATAGGTTCTGTCACAGGTAGGAAGGTACTTTTATTTGTATTTGAGCTAGGATCACTCTCCAACCCTATTGACCTAGAGGTAATTTTTATATCATGAAGAAAATGGATATTCAGAAATTGAGAGTATCCAGCTGATCAAAACCTCCTAAATCCTAAATCTGAGCTCTTCAGTAACCACCCAGCAGCACAGAGCCCTGGGAAATTTGTGCTATTAACACAGGAGCATATTTCCCTCTTTTCTATTGTGTGCAAGTGCTAAATTGTTTAAAATTGTAAAAAAATCTGTTAAATTCCTAAGGCAACTACAACTCAGAAGTTATGAAAACCCAAATGGACTCCACTGGGAAATGGCATTTGCACAGCAAACAGGCTGCAGCCCAGCACAGACCTGGGGCAGCTCTGCACAACCCATCACATCCTTGTGCTATTTGGAACAGAGACCCTGAACCTGGTTAATAACTCTGCAAACTGCAGCAACTTCCACATCAGCTCATTTTACAATTGTGAGGCTGCAGAGTTTCTCAAAGCAGGAAGCAAAATCCAAAGATGCCATGGTGTGAACCCTGCCTTCCCACAGGGGAGAGGCTGCTCTCAGCATGCTCCTCAGGCTCCTCTCAACTGAAACAGATGTCCTGTTGTGACCAGCCATCCCCATGATAAGCACTTCCCAATCTGTCCCAAAGGGCAAGAGAGGAAAAACTGTGCTGCTTTAAAACTAATCATCCATGCTTTCAACGGGCAGTGTGAGAACTGCAGCAGCAGATACTCAGGGGAGTGCAGGAGGAAGAGCAGAAATGCCAGGGAGTAGAATGAACAAAGCTACACACAAGGCAGCTGCCCAAGGGGTATGACAGCCAGTCAAGACGTGTCCAGAGGGTATATACCATGCTGAGAAAGGCTATTACATTGTTATTAAAGTGTTGCCTGAGAATGAATCATCACTGACAACATTTTTATAAGAAAAGTCATACCCAACCCCTCATTCTTCCTCTTCACCAAAATGTCAAAGTAAGTAGGTTTGGTGGGGCAAAGCCATTTCATCTCAAAGATAAAGTTCTACTTTCTTGTGCTACAACTTTTATATTTAGCCTAGTTCACAATGGAATGATGTCTCTCAGGTTCATCACTGCAAGAACAAATATCAAATGAGTTAGTTTTGCCTTGTTGAAGTAATTCTCTTTAACTCTCCTCAAACAAGTAAATTTTATGGAAACAAAAGCGGTGGTTCCAAACGGAACTTTCTTGAATTTGCATTAGGCAGGAAATTTCTCGGTGAGAGCTTTGCTCTCCCCCGGGACTTGCAGTTTTTTCCATCCTTCTCAAAATTTCATCAGATAGGAAAGCTCAGCTTTGTGCAGCTCTGGTAATTACAAGCAGCTCAGCTAACATATCCACCCATGTTTGGATAGTGATAGAGGGAGGCAAGATTTTAGCATCCAGATAAAGATTCCCCCAGTATCATGTGTGCGGAGTCTTTTTGCAAGGATCTCCACTCTGTTTATTTTGCATAAGTTTTTCACCATCTGCAAAAAAAGAAATCCCTCTCTCAGACATCAGCACCTTTTCTAACCAGAGCTCTCTCCTACGGGTGACACATTCTCCTGGCATTTCTGATAGGGTAGGAATTCTCTTGGCTTTGTCAGATGCTGAGGGATAACACCCTGGAAAAAGGGACCATTCTCATCAGGACATACTTTTCAGAGTCTCTCTATTAATGTTTAATGATTGTTTTCTCCAGCAGAGGCTCCTGGCTGGACATTAAGAAGCCTCTGTGTCAGGGTGTCCAATCGTTAACTTCTGTTTCTGCCTAAATCTCTGAAATTTTTAACTGAAGGAGGGCAAAAGACTCAGAACATTCTCAGGAGCTGCTGGAGGGTGCAAAATGAAACGCTTCAATCATTAACATCAGGGCAGAAAAACATCCCTTTGGCTTCCCTGGCTCCAATGCCTGTTGCTGTGGAGGGGATGAATGGCCAGAGGGTGACCCCACCAGCCAGGTGGGTGTGTGTCCCCATGAGGGTGATTTCAGTGAGAGGTGGGCACAACCCAGAGGGACAGTGACTGGCCACAGCACTAGACTGTAGTGCTCCCCACTTCCCAGGCTGGAGTGTGGTCCCTGGTTTTGCACTTGGTAAGAGCTGCTTTGTCTGCAAACAACCCACTGTGAACACGTCCCTTGCTGGTGTGAGGTCCTGGGACAGTCTAGCATGGTCTTGCTCATGATGTGTCCTGAATATGGGATATTTCAGGTGCTATCTCATATCTCCTGGTTCTGCTGGGTTTATAACTGTTTATGCACAGGAGTTAACCATTTTTTGATCCCTTATTGTGACTGCAGAAGTGCTCTCACTCCCCATCCTGAGCGCAGTATGGGAATGCTGGGCTTTGTCTCTTGCTTATGTGACATCACAGCCTTGTCTGTGTCTCTGCATCACCCAAATAATTTTTCCCCACACTTGCAGGTAGCACTGCTGCGTGCACATGCAGGGGAACATCTGTTACTGGGAGCTGCCAAGAGGTCCATGGTGTTCAAGGATGTCTTGCTGCTAGGTAAAGAGTGCACTTCTGCTCCCAGCTCATCTGCTTCTGTGGTGCTTCCCTACTGGGGTGAAGAGAGGGTGGTTCAGTGTTTGTGGACATCCTTTTTGCAAGGTGGTGGCTTGAACCCTTCTGTATTTTACCAAGCCTAGCATGACCAATGGGTGCAGCTAGGCTTGGCAGACATTCACATCAAGGCCATGTGGCAAAGTTGGAGGACTATGAACATTCATAGTGCACCCCCAGGTTTGAGTAAGCAGGCTGTGACGTGACTGAGAAAAAGGCTCTCATTCCTCAGTCAGCTTTTCCTCGCTTGAGTGGCTCCTGTGTAATGAGAGGCTGCTCTGGCAGCATAGATCAGCATTTCTGGTGGGCTGAGCCAGGGAATGGCCAAAAAAAGCAGGAACTTCTCAAGTCCTCTACCCTCCAAATTATCTCAGTATTGGTGCCCTGGGTTTTGAACTCCTTGTCACCCTTGATAAGTCTTGAGCAATGACAAGGTGATGGTCTCTGTGCGGTTTATCCAAAGGAAATGATCACATCATCCCCCGGAACTGCCCCGAGCTGGTGGAGGTGAGCCGCGTGGCTCATCGCATCCTGGACGAGCTGGTCCTCCCCTTCCAGGAGCTGCAGATAGATGATAATGAATATGCCTGCTTGAAAGCCATCATCTTCTTCGACCCAGGTATGCTCCAGCTTGGTGAGGGTTACCATCAGAGGGGACTAGCCTGGGTTACACCAACTAATACTGGTCTTGAGTTGTGGAAATGCTGTCTGCTTTCCTCTCCAGGCCAAATTCTTCTTACAGGGAGAGGAGAAGTTAGCCTAAGAAGAGAAAAAAGCCCATTACAGCAAACAATAGGGGATCAGAGCCAGCTTACTTCAGGGCACACCCAGACTTGATGCTTTTACTGGATAGGAACAGCCTGAATAGTTTGCTCTGTGGGTTATTTCAGATGCCAAAGGACTGAGCGACCCCTCCAAGATCAAGAGGATGCGGTACCAGGTGCAGGTCAGCCTGGAGGACTACATCAACGACCGGCAGTACGACTCACGGGGCCGCTTCGGGGAGCTGCTGCTGCTGCTGCCTGTGCTGCAGAGCATCACCTGGCAGATGATAGAGCAGATCCAGTTTGTCAAGCTCTTTGGCATGGTTAAGATTGACAACCTGCTGCAGGAGATGCTGCTGGGAGGTGAGTACTTGAGGGTCTGACAAGAGGCCTCTCAGTTTTCACTGATCATTCTCCCCTTGAGAACCTTTGCAGCCATTGTTCCTTGTTTGAAAAAGGTGGAGTCAGCCTGTATGCAGATCAGCCCTTGACTCACAAAATCACCTCTCCTATCCTTGGCAGTGGTAACTAAGGTTCCTCCACTTCTCCTCACCGAAAGAGATACATTAGCTGTGCTTCTGTTTTCAGAGAGGCATCCCCAGCCCTATGCACACAGAAGAGTTTTGCTGTGCAACCCCCATCCCCTACCAAGCAACCATTTCACTATTCCTTCTCTGTCAGAAGGGAGTCATCAAAACAAAAAGGCCTGAAAGTTCAGGTTGAACGAGTGTCCCAGAGTTCTAGTGGGAGCATCCAATGGGACAAAACAAAATGAAAAGTTGCCACTGTGCTATTCTTTAGATGGAGCTGTGACTCAGGAATATAATCCTGTGTAAGAGGAAATGCAGGCAGTGAGCCCAGGGCATCCACAGAGAAAGAGAAGGGTGTGCTACAGTCACTTATGGATAAGCTGATCACGCACAAAGCCTTGGACACTTTGGTGCAGTGGGTCTGCCTATTTGAACTGTCTCCTTCGGCCTTCATGGCAACTAATGTCACATTGCATATTTTTAGGCTCGTCAAGTGAAACACCACATGCTCACCACCCCCTGCACCCTCATCTGATCCAGGAGAACATGGGAACAAACGTCATTGTGGCCAACACAATGCCTCCTCAGATGCACAACGGGCAGATGTGTGAGTATCTCCAGAAAAACTGAGAGCTCCCAGGAGAAACTGAGAGCTTTCCAGTCTGACTGTGGAGGTAGTTCCTATCTTGCAAGGAAATTTCCAAGCAAGGCAGAGTCTCTGGTAATGAGTGTGCGAGAAATTCCTATGCAGAAAAGAGGGAAAGACAAACAGAGATATGGGTTAGACTAGATTAGGTGAGACTGATTCAACAAGATATCCCTTGGCAGACTGCAACTTTTACATAGCCCTTAAGGGAGGAATGATCCCATCATTCTAGTGAAATCAGTGGGAAGGCTCCCCTTCCCTTGAGTGGTTCAGATACACCTCAGTTTACCCTCTGCAAAAACACAGGAGATTCTGGTCCACCACATGAGGCCACCATTTCAGAACTTGGGCTGAGGTGACCTCAGCTGACCAAACTTTGGCCAGTACAGGTCAAAACGCCAGCAGCTCCCCTCATTTGGTGTTTGTTGTTGTGGTTCTTTTGGGGCATCAGACCATGACTGTGTATCTGGGCTGCCTTACAGCAAACACAGAAGCCCTTAGAATCTTGGGTTTTGCTACAGAACTTCTGCTGTGCTGACACCTGAACCCCACATGACTGAGAACAGATCCCAGTGCTGTCAGGTCCATAAGACCCTCTTCTAATTTTGTTTTTCTCTCTGTAGCTACTCCAGAAACTCCACAGCCATCTCCACCTGCAGGGTCAGGACCAGAGCAGTACAAGTTGTTGCCTGGAGCCATTGCAACTGTGACAAAACAGCCAACCTCCATCCCACAACCTGCCATCACGAAACAGGAGGTCATCTAGCAACCTGCAGACCAGCTGGCCTCCTTCAGAAGACCGTGTGGGAGAAAAGCCCTAACTGGCTCTGTCACTGTGAAAAGAGAAGCCATCCAGAGGTCCCTGGGCACAAACACACAGACTTGTTTACTGGACTAGTCCACCACCACCAAAAGCTGTCTTCCTGCAGCTATGGACAGCATGTGCCATGGGCAGCCCTGAGTCCCAGAACTAAGGCTGAAGCCTTACTGAAACTCTCAGTCCTTGTAAGAGGGCCCAGATTCCTGCCTCCCTCTGTGGGGAGGTTGCAGTGACTGGCTGGGGACAGTGCAGCTGACTGTTCCCCCTGCCTCAGCGTTGGTTCAGCACACACCAGACCCTGTGAACAAGCAGTTCTCTGTGCCATGTGAATGGAGGGTTCCCACAGCCATGCCAGCTCCCCAGACAGTCCCCAGTCCAGACAAACTTGGTGGAGATGGAAGCACACAGGGTTTGCCCAGGCAGCACTGGCAGAACTGTTCCTTGGCCTTGGCTAGTCCCAGGTCTTTGCATGGTGTAACCCTCCAGCACACTAACCTACCCAGCCAGGTCTAACAAATATTTTCAGCTGATACTGGGGCAAAGTCTGGCCCACCAAGATTCTCCACTATTGGGATCCTTCTGCCTTTTGAGGGGTTTTGTTATTTCTGTGTCATGCCTGCCTTCCCACTACAAGGCTCAGAGAGCCAACCACTGCCAAATCCTTCCCTTACACTACTTACTGACTCTTGGACTTGGAATTTGGGAGACCATGGGATTTTGGAGATTTCAGCTAATGGGATGGGGTCACCCCTGTACAGGCTGGTAGCACTGCCTAAAATATCACTGCCCCACTTCTGCTCTTCAGCAGTCAGAAGAAGACCACTGGATGCCTTTCTGTAAGGAAGTGGGGGGAAGGTTGTAAGAAGGGGAGAGACCTGTGAGGGTGAGAAGAGCTTGAGCCTCACCAATTGGACCAAAGTCTTGGGCTGCCCAAGCGCTGGGAGCATCATGACCCAGGACCTCAGTCCAGACCCAGCTTTAATGCTAAAATATGTCATATAATCTACTCCTCCAGTCCAGTGCCACTCCTTCAGCTTAGAGGGGATGGCTGATAACAGATTTATAGGCCTTCATAACATGATAAGAATTCGTTATGACTCCTTCAGACCACAGAGGGTTTGAGGGCAGCAACCTCAAAAATACAATGCTTCAAGTCCTGCAGAGAAGAACGACAGAGGTCAAGGAACAGCCTTGCCTCACCCAAGCCCCTTGGGTCTGCCCCCACCCTGGTCTGCTCCCTCCTGCCCCATCCCTCTTTCTCTGTGCCTGCCTGTGCCAAAACCCTGCAGATCTGACCTTTGGTTTACAGCTGAAACCAGGAACGGACTCTCCTGTGCCCAGCACCTGCTTCTCTGGGTGCCAGCAGGGCTGGAGCTCGCACAGCCCTGCACAACTTCAGGCCTGAGTCATCTCTGGCCTCTCAGGAGGATGAAGCTGGTGAAACCACAGCTGCTGAGAGGTCTCTGGCAGGGACAAATCTGAGCCAGCTCAGCCAGAGGAGCTGCAGGTCTGTCCCATGATTTGCAATGCAGAAATGAAACACCTCACCTCGTGCTGACGGTGTCCGAAGTATTGCATCGTCTCAATGCTGGTGGCATCATACCAAGTAATTTATTGCAATGATGAATCCAATCATTTTCTGTAAATTATTTTGTAAATCACATTGATTATTTATAATTGGGAGATTAAATGCAAAAAAAAACCCTACCCCATGATAACCACGATGTCTTTTCCAACTGCAGCAACCTTTTTTCCTGTACGTAGACATACTCTGTGGGGAATCCTTTTTGGTCCATTTGCACCAAATATTCCTCAGTATTGTACATTAATTTTTGCTGGTTTCTGCCTTTCAATGGAAACAGAGGAATATTTCTTCACTAGAGTTTGTATTCATGAGAAAAAAAAAAAAGAGAAATAAATGCAAAAAGTATTTTCTAACTTTTCCCAGACAGATGGATTTCTTTCTTCTGGGAGGATTTATTTTAAATCAGGGGGCTCACCTCCCTGTTGATCTGAGCACAAAGCATATGCGTCTTAAGAAAAAAGCCCAAACAAGTGTTTGATGCTGTTGCCAGCTGTCACTATTTCCTGGCAAGCCTAACGCTCACTGGTGTCTGTCCTGAAGCCATGTGTGCTAGAATCATGAGATTGAATGACAATCCCAATTTTCATTAAAAGAAAAACAAACATGAAGAATAAATATTTGCTTTCATGATTCCAGGGAGCTTAAAGACTTGAAGGAACCACATTCTGAAAGCCAGGCAAATGAAACTAAAATATGTTATTCACATTTCAAACATGTTCATTTTTATGCCCCTCTTGTATCTCAAAGGTAATTTCTGAGCACTTTGGGGTGGTGTTTGTGCTCTGGTTCCCACACAGACATCCTACTGCTGAGAGCCAGACTGAGCCCATGGGGCACAATAAGACAATCAAGTGAAAGTCAATTTATCACTGGTTGTAAAGGTAAAGAAATACAGTGACAATTAGAGAAGGCTCTTAATGACCTGCTCTTCTGACCACAGGAGCCTGTGCTCAGCTGTAACATGCCCAGGAAGATAACAGGAAGAGGAGAGAGAGGTTTGTAGTGATTAGGTCTCTGGGGAGGAATAACATCCAGCATTTTCAGCTCTGATCTGTGGGAGATGCCCCTCGTGTTCCCCCTTCTCCCTTCCCTGATGTGAAATGAGGTGGGCAGTCTCATCCCAGGTACAAGGGATGAGAAGCAGCCTAATTTTCCATTCCATTTTTTATATTCAGTGGCTTCTTAGTGCCAGTCAGTGACTGCCAGCAGGTATGAGCTGCAGGTATGAGATTCAGACTGTATTTGAGGACTGTGTGGAGACAACATTTAAAGCCTCTCTCTGCTCTGGACTCAAGGTCCTGGGAGAATAGGACAGATCTCAAATAACATGCCCTCAATACCTGTGCACCTGTGATGATCCAGAGCCCTAACACCATTGCTGAATGCCTGAACAAGGGCAGCAAAGGCAGTCACAGGACATGTGTTAGCACACACAAGACTAAATGGTTAGTCCTGTCAAGAGAAATAAAAGGAGTTAGTTCATTCTCCTCTGCTATGACCCATGGTTGATTTTACCTGGGTATATGCCCTAAAAACTCCATATATGTAATATCAAATCTTTGAAGCAATAAATTCTCCTGGATTCCTTCCCATGAACTGCCCTATCAAGGTTGCCCTTTACCTGGTTAATCTTAAATCAGTGCAGTTCCTACAGGAGGTTTCTTATTGCTGGATTCAGCTCACTTGGAAAAATAACATGAACTGTCCCAGAGACAACCTTGTCCTTAAATGGCATCCTTGATCACAGCCCTCACCTCTTGTCACTCCAGCCTGGAATCATCCTGAGACGCTGGTCTGGCCACTCATGGGCTGTGTTTTATCCTGCTGGATTCCCCGGAGCCCACAGGCAATGTCACAGGAGATGGCTGTTGTAAGTATTGGCCTTTGAGGCACAACTTCCTTACATTGTTTTTGGACACAGGAGCTTTTTGTGCTTGCAGCATAGCCTAAGGATGATTTCCTGGAGAGCACTATATCTCCAGCTGCAGAATCTTTTCATGATGTCCAAGCAAAGATCTGTGAAAGTGGTATTTTTAGGTCCTCTGGCCACTATGAAATGCATTCTTTTCATATTCCTTATATAACCTCCATCTGAAAGAGCCAACAGGCTTTGGAGCCTTTTCCACAGCTTTCATATCTCAGTGGGAGGGGGGAAAAAAAATAAAGCATGGCAAAGGAGTTTTATGGCCTGCATATTATCTCTGACAAAAGCAACTATTGCTGCTATTAAACTTGCAATTGCACACACAGGCACAGATAGTCATGAACACCAAGAGGCTGTAGGGAATGCTCAGCAACGTGGCAGTGCTGAGCCAGGCAATTCTGTGTGCCAGCCTGGCCAGTTCCCCCAAGGCTGAATGCAAATTTCACCAACCAACTGGGGCACTCAGGTCACACACTGCTCAGCCCCTTACCACTCCCAAGAGGCGGGAGGAGGAAGAGTAAGGTGTGAGTATGCTTAAAATCCCTCTCCCCATTCCTAATTGAGGTGTGACCCTGACAATCATAAACACACCTAGCACCTGAAAAATTGCCAGCCAGGCCAATAAAAATGGCAATACACTGTCAGCTTTGTTAGGTGTGGAGTGAGCAGGAGAGCTGGGCACAAACAAGGCTGCAGTCATGACCTGCAGTTCAGTGTCCTGTGTACGAGAGAAGAGGCTGCTGGGACCAACAGACTGCTCCCAGTTCATGCCCAGGGGGAGAAGAGCTCGGAGTCTAACCTGGGTCTGGGAAGGAAGGTGGTTTGGGAAATGTATTTCTAAGGCTTATTCTGGCTTTGGACCTGGGCTGATGACAGGGTTGTCTGATCATGACTGCCTCACCAGCTTTCACAGGCACAAGGCCACCCCTGTCTTGGGAGATCAGGCACAGAAGATGACACATAGGTTACACAAACCCCTGGGCTCTGCTCCACTCCACTTCCTTACGTCTGACAGTTTTGCCTGGCTGGGACCTGCAGTCCCTTGTGACCCCATGGACACATGAAGACCAGGAAGCCCTTTAGATCCTAGAGGACCCCACGCCAGACGATTCTGGTCTGGGGGAGCTGTTGTGATTCCCTACCTCCTCCTAGAAACTGCTATGGGTGTGACAAACAGTGCAAGAGCTGCCTGAGGGACATGCCTGGATAGATACCCACTGCAGAAAGCATCACAAGTGAGACAGGAATTCCTCACTGCAGCTGCCAACCCAGGTGTTAGCACTGGCTGGAACATGACATGTTCCCCCTCACTGACCGGGAAAGTCATTACAATAAAGTAACTCAATAATACACTTCTCTGTTTCTCTCCAGGACTCTCCAAAGCCTCACCTTGGATTAAAAACACTTATTAATTAATCTTGCTGATGGGTTACTATTACCATTAAGCACTGATGTGGAGTACACTGATTCACGCATCTCCTATAATCCACTCAGAGCTGATTTTCAGGACAAGCAACTGAGAAAAGAAGATTGAGGCAGAAGCAGCAAAGAGAAAGTTTAGTGCCAGACCCAGAATCCCTGACTCTGGACTACAGCACTTCCAACACAGATAAAGGGCAACCATTGAGATCCTCACTTCTGGGTGGTTTTTCAGCCCTTTTAGGGTGTGAGATTGTATCTTAAGGTGTGAGATTAGAGTGGCATCTTCTCACCTGGGAGAGCACACTGGAGACTGCGGTGCTGCATGCTCATGGAGGACACGGTGCAGACAGCTCCAGCATTGCAGGCTCTTACATTTCCACTGAAATCCTACTATTTTCTGTATGCAGCTCCCCTTCCCTCCTCACAGCCCTCCACACAGCTGCATTCCTTCACTCCAAGGCTGTGCAAGTGCCTGAGATATTGCTAAGGGGTTACTCCAAAACCCAACCTCACTTCACTCCCTCCCACTAAGGGTTTGTGATGAACACTGAGTTGAAAGCCACAAGAGCAAGGGCACCCAGTCCAACCCAGCAATGCTTCCCTCATTTTGTCCCAGAAAGTATCCTACACCATTTACACATTGGTTTCTTGCAGGAGCAAACCCAAGTGCTTCTCCTGGTCCAACTTGCAGCCATTGCCATGGAGGGGCTGAAGGGAGCACAGTTCTCTGAGCAGTACCACCACAGGCCCCACAAGGGTTAATCCTAGCACAGAGACAGCTGCTCTCCTTCTAGTGTGCGAGGGCACCATGAAACATGGTGAAAGACTGGGAAAACACTCAGTTCAGAGTAAACCAGGGGTTGGATTAGATGACCTTTAAAGGTTCCTTCCAACCTAAATTATTCTGTGATTCTATGAAATGAAACTACAGAAATCCTGTAATACTTAAAACATCCAGAGGTCCTGCCAAGCATGTTCCTTGCCAAGCTCTTGCAAAAACATTGCTGGTCTTGAAGCTAGTAAAGCCAAGGAGAGAGGAAGTCTTCTCTCAAAGCCTGGGTTGGGTACAGCTGCATGTCTGTGTTGCACCACACACTGGGTCTCCTGAGGGTCTAATTGCACCTTAGCACAGCTTTATAACCCTGGGTGGGGGAACCTGGCTGCGTACAGCCACTTTGGCAGCAGATGCTACAAATTTGTGTGCGTTTGTATATTGGTGCCTGTTTCCATAGCTTTGCATGTGGGTCTGGCCTGCCTTTTGTGCAGGCATGGAAGCCTGTCCTGGAGGATGTACACTTCCAGGCTTTGAGACCATGAATATCCATGATACTATAGGGAATATGTTCTTAGTTACTTCCCCCTTTGAGCACAGAGGAATAGCTGTTGAATCATATCACAGCCCAACACCCTGTCTGGAGCAGGGCCACCCCACCCTGGTATGGCCCTGCCTGGGAGGATTAGTAGGAGCTGCTATGCCCTTAAAGCCCTTTCCATGCTGCTGGAGTAGTGCAGGAGAAGAAGCTCAGGCTTGAGACAGAAGCCCCATGCTAAGACAGACCTCACCCAGCACTGCAGGACTAGTGGCTCTCTGCCCTTGATGCTGAGTTGCCTAAAAGGGTTCTGTAATTTGTAGGGCCCAGAGGCTACACCTGCACCTCAAGGACCAGAGCCCCTCCTGGCCTGAACAGCACATAGATTATCTTTATTACGGGACTGTTATGTTTGCACAGTTTAGAGCTTTAATATCAGTTTAAAGCTTCTCGGTGAGCAATGCTGTTTGAAGTCATGCTCTCTCTTTTCAGCCTCAGCTTGCCAAGACTGTAAAACGTTTATTGCTAATGGTGGAAGAGCTTAAAGAAGCCAAGATAACTTTCCCAGGCTGGGTATTAAGACTGGGTTCGGATAAGTAAATAAGTGAAGAGTATTACATAGACTTCATTAAATATCAACCAATGCCAACAGCCACTCATTTATAACACAACGGCAGAGCGCGGGAGCACCCAGGAGTGGAGCTGAGAAAGGGATGAATCACATGTGATAGGAGAGATGAATATGAGAAGGGCTGGATTCCCCACGGGGCTCCAGGTGTGGCTCCCAAGGTCACAGCACAACTCTTGACTGAAGCTCCTGCAAATACTGTAGATTTGGAGTTGATGAAGTGGCAGAGTTGGTGTGGTTCATCTCCCCTCGGCTGGGGAGCGTTGTGTGCATGTGGTACTGCATGTCCTTCTCCCTCCTGCTGTGGGTAAAGACAAAACTCTCCATCCTGAGAGGGAGAATTTAAATCTAAGCTGCAGTTAGCACATCTCCTGGGACTGTCAGTTCCTGGATGTTTGTTTTCAGTTTTTATCTTTTACTTCCTTATAGACAGGTTCTGCCTTTACTGGTTTCTAGTCACAGGATGCCAACACCAGGAAGAGTAAATTACAGAAACTCTTGCTACAGTTCCTATGATTTCCTGTGCCAGTACTTTAAAACACCCCTACAACTTGGCTTGGTGCTTGAATCCCCTCACTTCCATTCACCACGCACTGCTCTCCATGAGTTCAACACTTCCCACATAAGAAAAACTGAGGAAAGGTAGTCACTTCATTTGGGGACCATCCCCAAATTATATTTCACTTCCAGCCCTTCCTCACAGGATTCTCATTCTACTTTTCTTCTTCATTCTCTCTCACCTGCCTAAGGCTTTTGCTCTTATTTTATTATATATATATATCCTTTTTCATATCTCTCCCTGTGATTGCTAGTGATTCTCCCTTGCTTCCTTTCCTTCTTGTTCCCAAAGCGTCACTCCTTCCAAACATCCCTGTTTACTCCTAACACCCTGCTGCAGCAGCCATCAACCAGTCAGGACTGGAACTGTCACCTCCCTGCTAAATTTTTCTCCTTTGTTTGAGAGGTGCAAATTCCAAGCAGATTTTGCAACCTGTAGCATAAATTCCTGTTTGCAGCTCCAATATTTTCCAGCTGTTTGGTGTTTGAAGCCTTTTCTCAGATCAGCAGATTAGCTGGATCAGGTGATCCAGGAAACTCTGTTGTCCTTTCAGCTCTGAGGCCACAGATCCATCTCCTCGACACACACCTTCTCCCTCGCTCCAAACTGTGTGTGTAGCTTCCAGTTTCAGGCTAGTACTTCTGTCCTGGGACTCCAGGTCCTGCCTGGCTGCTTCTCTCATGCTCGTGCTGCAGGTCCCTGTGCCCAAGAGCTATAGGAATGGGAATAGGAGCAATACAAGATCTCCTGTTTTCCTGAGCTCCCTTCCAACCTCATTTATCCCACATTCTACTGGAAAGAGAATAGAGCAACATCACAAATGGGTCTAATACACACAGATCCAAACTGGTCCCAGCTTCGGGCAAACAGCTTGCCAAGGCTGCACCCAGGTCTGAGCTGGACAACCAGGACAGGGTAGAATCAATGTACTCCCCTTCAATGTAAGTCTCTCTGCAGGTGTTCACCTGTGCAGGACACACTCAATTTGTTTCCATGCTGGAATATCACTTGCCAGGTATGTTGTTACTGAAACATTTTCCACTTTGGAAGGAAGAACCCTTGGAAGATAAATAAATCGGAGCTGAATCTCGGATGCTGCAGAAGGGCCTGATTCCCCCTGCGGGATCCTGGGATTCCCGCTCTGTGTCCAACTATCCTCGACTCCCTCTCCTGGCTGAAAACACGGGTTACAGCCAAGAGAAACGCGCAGAGCCCACGGTGCTCACAGGGACAGTGAGGTGTTTGCAATCAACCTCTGCGCCCACTGATCAGTGGGTTAAAAGTGGCACCCCCCCTCCCCAGCAGCCCCCGTTGCATCCTTTCTAATGCAGCAAGCCTGGGAGTGACCACCTTTCTTCATTTTATTACAAATTCCATGCAGAGAGGTTAGGCATCACTACCTGAATTCCCATGGGATATAACTTTCTGTCCTCTCACAAACCAAACCTAAACACCCCAAAAATTCTCTTTACTATCATTTAGTCCCTCTGTTGGCGTTTAAATTCAGGATACAGCACATGTCTTGGGCCACGCTCCCATCCAGCTCTGCTTGCCTGGTCCCTGCTTTGGGGCTCCCCTAACTCAGGTAATTCTGCACCTGCTCTGGCTTTCGGGAGCTCTGCAGGCAGGGAGAGGCTCAGGGCCCGCAGATGGTGCTGTGCTCCCGTTCTCGGCTGTTTCTCCGATGTTTCTCCGCCTCGGAGGTCGCTGCTGTCCCACTGATAGCTCAGCCACAGACGGGAGAGTCGTTGGCTGGGAGAAACCTTAGGAACATAACAGCACTTGAGCACTCCCATTCTCCAAGATCAGCTCCGGGGGAGCTTAATCATAGACTCGCCAAGGTTGGAAGAGACCTTTAAGGTTATCCAGTCCAACCATTCACCAGCACTACCACTACAACCCCTAAACCCCTAACCCATGTCACCCTGTGCCACATCCAGGAGCTTCTTGAACACCTCCAGGGATGGCGAC
>NW_008660935.1:23498-37234 GCF_000695815.1 Acanthisitta chloris | reverse complement strand
GTGGGAACTGTGCATCTGGGTGAAGGGAAGAGGTATGCGGAGAGGCTCGGGGCGAATGGATAGGGCTGGGAGTGCCGAGGAAGGTATTAGGTCTGTGCCCGGGAGGGTGCCGGGGCTGTGCTGAAGGCGAGTGTTCCGTGGGGTGGAGAGGAGAGGAGAGAGGCTGTCAGATCTCCCACCCGAGTGGGCTGGCAGGGCAGTAGTTCAGGGTTACGATGTATTGTCTTGCTTAACAGTACAAGGAGAGAGAGAGAGGAAACCTTTTGAGGTTTTCAGGTGAGCTGCTAACAAATGGGACAGGTGTTCACATTACATGAGGCCTTATTCTCATTCCTCTAACATACTATTTTGGAGTTTGGTTTAGACAAGTCTTGAGCATCAGAGACCCCTTCCCTTCTGGAAATCTGATGCCTTTTTTTTCTTCTTTCAGGATGAGTTGCTCTAATACAAGTTGATACTTGCATTTTCATTCATACTTTCAGTGGAAAAAATGCAATAGCAGGATAAAATGTTACTTTTAAATCCATTCCTTTATCCTCAAAACCTGATAGTCTCTACTTATTTGTTTTGTTTAATGTTATGTTGTAGTTAATATAATCAAATTGATCAGAGAACAGTGCAAGTCTTCACTAGTTTGCTGCCATATGGTTCATTACAGAAGTACAAAGTGTCCCTTTTCATTCTGTAAATCAGGAGTTTATTTACAAAAATAGCTGTGGGTCTTCCTGATTTCATCAACATTACTCATACCAACCGAATAAGTATATGAGTTTCTGCAGGGTTAGTACTCTGTATCTATTGCTAATAGGAAAGCATCTGCTCTCTCGTTCAGGCTCTACCTAGCTGGCAATCACTGCTGCAATGAAAACAGCAGCCTTGAGTTTGGTGCTTGGTGGGGTTATTTTTGAAGTAAAACCATTTTTAAATACCTGAAAAATCACTGCTAGAAACATAGAGAGCATTTTCTGTATAATGTTGTCTTTTTTCTTTGTAGTCGCTTGATGGCATTAAAAAGAATGGGAATTGTCAAAGACTATGAGGTAGGATTCCATCTGCATCAACACAGCCTTGTGTTTTTTTCCGTGGGTGGATCATTTTTGATATACTCATCTGCAATTTATTTCTTCCTACAGAAAATCCGCACCTTTACAGTTGCAGTAGTAGGTGTAGGTGGAGTTGGCAGTGTGACTGCTGAAATGTTGACAAGGTGTGGCATTGGTAAGGTAATGAGAGTTTTTTGTCTTCTACTTCTTTACATTAGGTGGATCAGTCTTCTTCATAAAGAGCTTGATTTCTCTCAGTTGATCTTACCCTAAATAAAAACATGCTTTGAAGAAAGCACTCAAGACCAGCACTTGTGTAAACACTGCACAGGAAGAGTCTGTGTTTTTCTTACACTAATAACATTTAATTACATAGAGCTTAACCCTATATGATGTGAGTGATTCACGATGGATGCTTGTCATCTCTGTACTCCTTTATGAGCCCATCTGTCCTAACTGGATTATTGCAAACTGAAAACAAAATAAAGGAAAAGGAGAGGGTAACTTGCATAGCAGGGTAAGTCTTATGTTACGAGCACAAGTTGATATTCCTGAAATTGAAACATGGTGGATGTCAAATAGATATCTTTATCACAAACATTAGTTTGTCACGTGGCAGACTTAGACCTAAAAATTTAGCAGCACTTAAAAATAATTTGATGCATGTAATAGATAACAAGAACCTCCAGAGTTAATAGAACAAGGTTTTTCTTTAATGGAGGACTTTGGGCAATGGCTTAGATGTTTTTATTTCTGGGATAACCTGGCCATTTACTCTAATAACTTTTGAATCACACAGAGGTGATTCAATTTTTTTAGTGAAAAGTTTATTCCTCTGAAGGAGCATTTCCAGAAGAACAGCATCTTGGCCAGAGAAAAGGACATTGGACAGTTGATTCAGATTTTATAATAATCAACATGTCTGTTTATTATGTAGGTATTTTAAGTGAATTGTTTTTGAAGGACTACGTGCCAAGACAAGTGAAAGAAATGACATGTTTCTAGTTATGTCGTAACAGCAAATAGGAATGTGATAACAGAGGTGATAGTGTTCATGTAGATTAATCTGTTGAATATTCTTAGTTTAGAGCATGTGAACAGATTGCCTTTTATTAATTTGGATGACTTAACAAATTGGTTCAGTTTTTCATGTACTTGTGATGTTTGTACCTTTTGTACATGAACTGAATGGGCCTGTGGGGGTGGAGGGAGTTTGGTTTGGTTTTTTTGGTTTGAGGGGGTTTTTTTGTTTGTTTCTTTGGTTTTGGAATTAGTTTTATTGCTCAAAATGCTGTGCCATAGTGCTCTGGTTGCAGAGTCCTTGGAGATTCACCCATGTTAATGCAATCTTTATTGCAGCTGCTTCTGTTTGATTATGACAAAGTGGAATTGGCAAACATGAACAGACTCTTCTTCCAACCTCATCAAGCTGGATTAAGTAAAGTGCAAGCAGCAGAGCATACTTTGAGGTATAACTTAGACAAATGGGTATTAAAATGTATTTGCCCAGGATGCTCCTCCAGAAAACTGTTAATCACTTGCAAAGTAGCATGATCTAATTTGGGGATTTGAGTATAAAATACTCAAATGTGGGGATGATCGATACTTTAAAGACATTTTTTTACTGGCCAAAACCTTAATGTGAGCCTACTTTTTAAGTACAGCTAGTTTTGTTCAGAAGTTTGGTATAAACTATGCCACTTGGATATGTTGTGGGGTTTTTTTGCAACTAATCTGTGAATTTTGGATAAGTATGGGTGTATTTTAGAGTTCAGGGTGGAAACTTAAGGCTGTAGGAATATTTGTGAATTTATGGAGTAGAATACAGGTTATTGTATTCATTACTATTGACTGATACTATTTCCTCCATAAGGGATATTAATCCTGATGTTCAGTTTGAAGTACATAACTACAACATCACAACACTTGACAACTTTGAACACTTCATGGATAGAATAAGGTAAAATTTCTTGGCAAAAGCATGTCACTGCTGATCTGTGGTTCTATACAGCCTCACATTTTTACTGTTGAGGTGGGGGTTTTTTTTGAGAACTTTCAATTGAAAACTACTGGGAAATATTTGTATATGAAGACATTCCTGCCTAGAGTTGGTATTTATTTCAACTCTTATGCAGTTATATTTTATATTGTTGCATCTTTAGATTTTCAGACAAAGCTGTAGGAGTTACAGGCTTTTCCCATTATGGTAACATATTTGACTGCTCTGGTGATTTCAGTTATGTTTTATAGAATGAAGAAAGAGAGTAGTTATTAGTGGATCTCAGAGAAGATCTGAAATAACTTGTTCTGTTTGTACAAAGGTACAATTCTTCAGCACTTTGTACTGAGTGTACACTACATGAAACTTCTGTGAGTCTAAAATGCCCATATACTGAAATCCCAGCTTCAGCATGCTCTTGTTTCTACTGTAGATCTCAGGTACTAGCTGTATCCTGTTCTGCATTTGCACAAGTTTTGTTAGAAATGCATTTCCCATGGGCTTGTGTAATCAAAAGCATCATGTTGATTGCCATGCTGGTGTTTTGTTCTGCCAGCAATTTCATGCAAACCTCTGGTGCTTTTTTCAGTAACGGGGCTCTGGAGGAAGGGAAACCTGTTGATCTCGTTCTGAGCTGCGTGGACAACTTTGAAGCTCGCATGGCAATTAACACAGTAAGGGCATCGTGGCATGAGCTTCTGGAAATCTATTTTCTCCTATAAATAATGTTAGAAATTGTGGGGACTATGGAAAAGAAATGAACTTACAAAGAATCTTCTAAGAAGTGTTCTACTTGATTTAAAGAAACAGAATCTGAGCTTTTACCCAGTTCTTACAAAACACGTGTATAAATATAACTCTAGACTTTTACGTGACTAGCAGCTAATGGTTAGTAAAAGAGCTAAGTGTCATAAGCTCCCTGTATCTTTACAGATTATCCTGTTTATATAAAGGTATTTTCAAAGGATGGTATGTTAAATCTTACAAACTTTTTAAAGACTGTCTGTAGCTAATTGTATACTTCATGTGAGTTTTTGTATACTAAAAGTTACTTAATGCTGTGTACCTAATCTAACTGTTTGTAGTAGGAGCCAATGTAGGGTATAGGCCAAATGCATGTTTTCTGTTATCCTTCAGCTGACTTGATCCATAAATTGCAGTCAGGGAAGGTACACAGATACACTGCATCCAAGCCTCTAAAGCTTTGTGCAATTCTATCCCCTAGTGTGGTAGTAAATAATGCCTGTATTTGTTCAAAGATCTCAGGTCCTCAGGAAAGCACAAAGCTTTTCTTTCCTTTGAATCTGATAAATAATTTCTATTCTCTCCATGTCCCTTTTTCTGATCACAGCCTAGGTCTTAAAGCAGGGACTTGAATGTGTTTAAATCACTCTCGGTTTACCACATTGTTTGGGTTTCTTTTCATTAATCTTCTGCAGTGCTGATGTGTGTGTGTGTTTCTGTGTCTCTAAGGCCTGCAATGAACTTGGACAAATCTGGATGGAGTCTGGAGTGAGTGAAAATGCAGTGTCAGGACACATACAGCTGATCATACCTGGTGAATCTGCTTGTTTTGCGGTATGCAGTGCTCTGCTGAATTGCTCATTTGTCTTTAAAAGTGGGGCTGGGAATATGGAAATGAGCTGGCACATCTGATTCCGTAGCTTAAATTTTGTGTGACCCGTGGGATTTCTTTAATACTTCTTTTCAACTTAATTTCTTTATTTGCCCTCAGTGTGCTCCTCCACTTGTAGTTGCTGCAAATATTGATGAGAAGACGTTAAAACGAGAAGGAGTTTGTGCAGCTAGTCTTCCTACAACTATGGGTGTTGTAGGAATGCTAGTACAAAACGTTCTGAAGTAAGTGACTGAGTTGTTGCTATTCAATGTACAGCACAGTAAGAGAAAAACCTAAAGGAACATTTTATAATGACAAGTCTGGTTCTTTCTGTATGTTGTGGCCTGTTTCCTAATGGTATTGACATCACTGGACAGGGCTGAAATAAACACTGCTTGAATCACTAGTCTGTTTACTTTGGAGCTGCCACTTTTAATATAACCTTTTAGGGGTAAGAAAAAGTCTTCAGAGTTTTACAAATAATTTCTTTTACTGCATACAAAATGTGTATTTAAACATGCTCTGATTTGATGTCATTAAATTATACACCAAAAAATGCTACAGTGCTGTCTTGTCTTTAAAACTGAATACTTTCTCTTGCAGTGTTTGTATTCTAAAACCTGAGGTGAATTAAAAATACTTACATAGCAAAATGACATACTTTCAGAAAGTACTGTCACATGACTCCAACTGCTGAAAGAATTGCATGCAGCAAGGAAAATATTTCAACAACCTTGTGCTCAGTTTCAAAATGATGCACACAGTGTTTTACAAGCATCTTTGAGAATAAGATCCTATTTAGCCTGTTTTTAGCCTTACCTTGGTTTTGTCCACTACCCAAAAATTTCTGTTTACAGGGAATACAAGTGCTGTTTGCAGGTGTGGCTATAAACAACAGAGCTCCCTCTTCAGCTGTGCAGAGAGAGGTGTTTCTCTTGAACAAAGACTGCAAACATTGCAGCTTAATTCGAATCTTTATTTTGATTGCAAATCTGACCCTACAATAAAGATGATTAAACTAATTCTGATTAGCTTTGAAAACTCCCCCATTGCAGTACAGGGCACTGGGGTGTACCAAGCAATGGATTAAGGCATGAGAGAAAACATCACACTACTCTAATCATACTACATACTAACCTAAACATATCTTTTCTGAGACTGTAGCTTATTCTCACACATCACATGAGGATAGGATTCTGTATTGATCCAGTTATGTGGCTGTCTGGAGATTACAGCATAACTGGATTTAAGACAATTACAGTAACTCTACAACTGCACCAGTGTGGAAGTGTATTCTAAAAGTTCTTTGAGGAAAAATTACTCCTTGAGCAACTGAATTTCTAGGTTTGCACCTGTATATAAGTTCCTGCTTTCTCTGGTTTTGTTTCTAGATACCTGTTAAATTTTGGTAGTGTCAGTTACTACCTCGGTTACAATGCAATGCAGGATTTCTTCCCAACTATGTCCATGAAGCCAAACCCACAATGTAGTGACCACAACTGCAGAAAACAGCAAGAAAATTATAAGGTAAAAATGTTTTGGGCTTGGGTTTCTTTTCCCTTTCTTAAATTTTCAAGAACAAAGGAAGCTACAGATGTGTAGTATACGAAAATGTTCATTGCTACTCCAGTTTTCAGCAGCCGCCTTTTCAGATAGTGCATGTGTTTCTAAACATACAGTGCTTAGCGTTATCTGAAAGCAAAGGGTAGGCAGAATGGCTTGTATTTAGTTAGATAATTATTTTCTTCTGCATAATTGCTCAACCTTTCTGGCAGTCATGTTTTTGAGTGTTAATAGCTTTGGTGGTTTTTTTTAACTTGCAAGTGTTCTGCCTTTTTATGCCTAACAAAGTTCTTAGTGGTGACTGCATATCTTAAATATTGAAGAAGTGTGAATATTAGATTTGATCTTCTTTACTGGTGTTAGAAATTAAGACGTTATTTTCTTCTGCATAATTGCTCAACCTTTCTGGCAGTCATGTTTTTGAGTGTTAATAGCTTTGGTGGTTTTTTTTAACTTGCAAGTGTTCTGCCTTTTTATGCCTAACAAAGTTCTTAGTGGTGACTGCATATCTTAAATATTGAAGAAGTGTGAATATTAGATTTGATCTTCTTTACTGGTGTTAGAAATTAAGACGTATATTGGATGACTGCATATCTTAAATATTGAAGAAGGGTGAATATTAGATTTGATCTTCTTTTCTGGTGTTAGAAATTAAGACATATATTGGACATAATTATGGTTTTTATCTTTTTTGTGGTTTTCCTTCAGAAAAAAGAAGCTGCACGACCAAAACAAGAAGTAATTGAAAAGGAGGAAGAAATTGTACACGAGGACAATGACTGGGGTAAGTTAACAGCTGGAGACTAAATGATGTTCTCAGTACCAAGATTGAATTTGAATGAACACACTGTAGTGTACATCAAATTCTTATAGTTCCTATTTTTTTGTAACTTACACTGTAATTACTGCTGCCTTTTCACAGGCTTTGACAGTACTTTTACCACAACTTGAGGATGTGTTTTTTGGTGCAGTGTGCAGGTTTTAGGCTCAAAACACAACTGCTGCTTGAATAGAAAACTTCCTCAGAAGATGGTCTGAGGGTGAGGTGTGAGAAGATGAAATAACTGTGTGTTCCTTTTAAATACATAACTAAAGAGCATTTGTCCTTTCCACAGCCACTGTGCTGAGGCATCCCATGGATTTTTGTATTCTTATGAGGGCTCTACATTAAAAGAAATTGCCTTAAGTAATCATAAACATGTTTTATATAACCATTTCAAGAATGGAGATACACATTCTGTTTATTACATGATCTAGAAAATAATCATATCTTACCTTTGGGAGAAGTGTCCTCATGATAGGATTTAAATGGTAAGGACAAGGAGGAGGTGCCATCCTTGTCCATAAGTTACCTGTAAAGAACCATTTCATATATTGTAAAGAGAAAATATTTTATATTGATACTAGAATGAAGTTGTTGCTTTTAAATTCTTTCTGTTTGGGAAAAGTGGCTGCAGTTTTCCTCTTACTGTGATAATTTGATGATTAAACAACTTTTTTTCCTAACTTTAAATGGAGTTCTTATTTCCTTTTAATGCAAAGGTATCGAATTAGTGTCAGAAATTTCAGAAGAGGAGCTGAAGGCTGCATCTGGCCCAGTACCTGAGCTTCCTGAGGGAATTACTGTAGCATATACTATCCCAAACAAGGTACTGCATTTGTTCTTTATAAATTTTTGAAATACATGTTGTAGATTAATTTTATAATACCAGCCAGTTTGGATACCTTTAAACCTAGAATAAAATTCCATCTTGAACAATTCCAGTGAAACTGGGCCTCAGTACCTCTGGTTAGTGCCATCTGTGGTACAGTTTTGTGTTTCTATTAAATGTATTTCCTTAAGTACAGATGCTAGTGTCAATGTACTTCTGAGGTGGCAGGAACATATGCAGTTGGGGGCTGGGGAAAGGAAAACAAATGTGAATTTCTCAGTTGATATTTTGGTGATGAGATCATTCTTACCATATTTGTCTTGTAGAAGCTGTATGTAGTCAAAGAGTAATCAGTATACCTGGGGAACACAGAATCTCTATGCAGCCAAAACACTGTAACTCCCAACCAAAATAGTTTATAATGTAGGTTTATAATTGCTTAGGGCTAATCTGACCATGGAGTGCCTGGTTCTAGGAAAACAGTGTGGTGGAACAGCAATAAAGCTTATTTGTGTGGGGTTGTTTGTTTGCTGTTTTTGTTGACAACTTTTTCTTCCTGTTCCTAATAGGAAGAGAATTCAATAACTGAGGAAACAGTAGCAGAGTCTGAAGAAACCCTAGAAGAACTTATGGCCAAAATGAGAAACATGTAGAAAACCAAATATTAAGTACAACTTTGGATCATTGGATTTTGAGAAGACCAGACTTGTTTCTGGTTCTCTTTTTTTACATCCATTGCAGCTTACCTTTACCTTTCTGATGGAATGGAACTGTTACAGGGGCAGGAAGGACACAGACTTCATTGTTTGTATTCTGTTGTCTATTCAGATCTTTAACATATAGAGTTGTGCTACTGTAAATTTTAGTTTCTCAGCATTGCTAGTGTCCAGATGTTCAGTAGAAAATAAAAGGAGATGGATAAACTAACAAAAGCAGATATAGCACATGATATGCACTATCATGTGGTGAGAATAGTACATAGTATACAACAGATGAAAGAAGTGAGATCTGCTGGAACAGCCTGAGTAGGTGTAGAGCACCTGATTGTACCTCACTCCTGTTGCTGCTCCTGCTTTTCCAGGCACTTGTGCTTGGTTGTTGTTCACTGGTCTGAATTCTTGGCATGGATCGTGCTGTGGCTACATTTTCTGAGTAATCAGAACATGTTAGCCTTTTCATCTGCCTTAAATATCTCTGGGATGGATTTTTTTAAAAAACTGTCTTATCAACATCTTACTACTGCTCGTCCTGAAATAGCTGGCTACATGTTTTGTATATGAAAATGTTTTGAGTATATTGTAAGAAGGTGAAGTCCTTTGTTAGTATTTATATTAGCAGACTGGGTATTAGCATGCCACTATTTCAGCTGGCAGATGCTTTTCGTGACAGAATTATGAGCAACATTGGAAAGAACAGGAGATTTTGTCTATCTCTTTGAAAATCTAAGTTGGTGTTTTTTTGTTACCAAAACTTTAGCTGCAATTCTGATCCCTCCCCATCATATGGGCCTTATCAAGGAATATAAATCTGAGTTTGCATAGGAAATCTAAAATTAGATGCTCTAAACTTCTAATGTTGCAAATATCTTCAGTGGAGTCACTGAGCTGTTGTATTTGTCTTGTAAATAACAGTAGTTCAGTCATACAGCCTTTTAAATTACCCTATGTTAAACTGACCTGTAAATGTGCACCTCCTGTAGTGCCAGTACCCTGCACAACTGGAAGTATCAGTCTCAAATATGTTAACTACTGAGGGCATCTGATCCTGATTGTCATTTCAGTTTGGCTTAGAAGAAGGTAAATTTCAGCGTTTGCAGTATTGATACAAATACTTCCGAGTTGGGCTCTGCAAAAAAACTTTTCACAGCATGATGCAGCCAACACAGAACCAGCTAGTAGTGGTAGTAGCAGTATCCCACCAACATGTGAAGAGAGGGATATTGTGGCAGTGCTTCTGTTTCTTAGAGCAGCTGAATGAACACTGAGTTAAACTGATAAATTATGTTTCATTTCTAAGCAACGGTTGCAAACTTCAAAATATGTTTCCTCCACAGCTGACATTAGGTCATATTACACAAATAAAAATCATCTCTGAAGCAGTAAGGGAGGGTTTGGGTGGGGTTTGAGTATGGTGCATTATACTGTAAAATAGAAGTGGGGTTTTTTTGATTGAGTTCAGTTTTGGAGAAACCAGATTGTAGAACGAACTGTAAAGAGGGATGGGAAATAGAATAATGAGACCATAAAAAAGGTACAGACTCGAATCTGTGTCTCTAAGTCTACATTAGCTTGAGCCAAGTGTCAATTTAAGTGTTACTTACCTTTCTTTGTGACTGTACCTTTCTGTTGGGAACAATAAAAGTGAGGCATACGTCTCGCTCTGGAGATCCTGATGCAAATGGTTAACTTATTTCTGCAACAGTTCAGTTTGTCCTGACTCCTTAGCAGTCGTGTCAGCCAGTTACCATGTGACTGACAGCTTTATGAGGGGCAGCTTCATGTACACTTCTATGACCAAATTAATACACTTTTGTACACCCAATTACAGAGTACATGAAGTGGTTCTTGTGTGGCTTTCAGACTTTCAGCTTGTATATACAAGAAGAATTTGAAATAATCAGAAAATAGATTAAGATTATTGTGTGTGCCAGTGGTTAAAATGATTTAAAAATAAACAGCATCAAAAAAGCAGCTTCAAGGATTTATCTTTTTAATTAAAAAGACATTTACAAGTATAATCTACTCCAACTGTAAAACATAATAGAAAATTTATTACTTCTTTTGTTATGCACTAACAAATCAAAGCACATTGCCATGGTTAAGTCCAGGTTTGCTTATTTGGCACTCTTATAAAAGGAAGTTTTCAGTTTTTATGGTGTCTCATGAATGTTATTTAGATGTTGATACTCTGACTGTAATTAAATCTCCCTTGCAACTGATGACCCTCTCTTTGATGTGGAATTTTTCCTACATAGAAGTATTATCTGGCATACGCCATATATACAAATTACTTTTCCTTACCATCCATAAGGTACAACTACATGGGCAGCTGTCTTGGAAGTGCACAATGACTACAGCTGCAGATGCTTGAGGCCAACACATGGCCATGGTATTCTTAGTTGTGATCCTCTTTTGCTTCCTTTGGGTTCACAGAGCCATACTGATTTCTCACTGTATTTGCTAAAGGACTGTGGATTGTTGGCACCTGCTACTTTTTAGGAAAACCATTTTTTATTTCCCAAACCAGCCCTGCAACCTATGAATAAGCTGGAGAGAAGTCACTCAGTGGAAGAATAGTAACAGTTCAGAACTGGGAATAATTAAATGGGGAGAATCTGAGGTAACAGTTAAGATCTAGAAAGTAGCTTCTTAAACTAGCAACAATAAGGAAAACCATTTAGGAGAATAAAGATACACCACTGTAAATGTTAAAATCAGAACAGAGCTAGACCAGACATCTGATAACTCTTCAGAGGTGGGAATTACCAGGTCTTAGAATGGCAGGGAACAGAAACACAAAATAAGTTGAGGTTTGGGCGTTTTGTTTGTTTGGGTTTGGTTGGTTGGGATTTTTTATTTGTTTTCCCTTTTTTCCCTCTCCTTAGCTTATAACAGTCCTGCAAAGAACTTTCCAATTTTCAAAACTTTTCAAGGTGGCTGGAATACAGTGGTAAAACTCTTGTTTTGATTAAAACCCAGTTTTCTGAGCAAGACATCCAGAGAGCTATTACAAAGTGTTAGCTCTTGTTGCTGTATCATAATAACTTCAAGAGCTATTTTTATTTTTTTCCGAACATAAAAACCAAATTTGGATTTATATCTGTGCTGTCAGTTTTATATAATGTTTCTTTTGCCATGTTTTGCCTTCCCAAAATATTAAATTCCTCCTAACCAAAAGAAGGGCTGAAATGGGTTTATATTTAATTCTGCTCCAAAAGGGAAGCAATACTGCAGAAGGTAAGTACCCCTCTGAGGTGAAGGCCATGTGCATTTTTCAAACTGGATCAAATCACTCTTTGTATTAGTTGCCTCTGAAACATTATAGTAAGGTTTCGATTAATTTTGCACTTAGATTCAACTTTTTTATAAAAAGTCTTTTTTTAGTATGTATTTAAATTCATGACTGATGATTCATGAATTTATGCACTGAATAAGAGCAGACTCCAAACTGATTCTTTCAGGTGACTGGAATGTTAAGAAATACAACGGGCAGGTAGATTGGATTAGCATCTCTTTATCAGATGGCAAACTATTTGCATACTAGGTTTTTCCAGCTAATACAAACATTGGTTTATTTTAAGGGATTCAGATTACACAGTGAAAATATCACTAAAGGTTTAACAACAGGGAATCAGGCCATAATCATCTTCATTCCGATTCCACACTGGAAGTATTGTTACTGACCAGAGTAGAACCTGACAACAGCTTTACCTGCATATCATGATATTTTTAGATATATTGGCTTCCCAAGGAAACCAATTAATTTTGCACAAGTCCCTTGAATGTAAGTTTGCTTTAAAGCTGAAATCACCCTGCAGGTAAACCTTTGGGTGGAACAGTATTTTGACCTTTTCAAAATTACTTTCTCCTCAGAAACAACATTAAAGGCTTCTGAAAAGGCAGAAAGGATTGATGAAACAAAAATACATAAATCCTCTAAGCCATGCTATTACAACACAGAAATAAGAACTACTTCATGGAGTATATACAAGTGGTTCCACTTAACTTGTTATAATCCTGGCACTTAGGCTAAGAGGTATCGAGTCCATGTGTTTGGTATTAGCTATAACTTGAGCTAGCAACTAATATGTGTACCTATATACAATGAAAGAAAATCATTTTGTACCATACAGTCTACAAAGTTAACATGGAAGAATTTCAAGCTGAAACATTTGTTTTCCTGTCATTCACGAAGACAGGTGTCAGTCCCAAAATAGTACATAATCCTTGGGAAATGAATTTGTCTTAATAATTTTCTGTCTGCTTCACAATAGCAATAGAGTCACTCTTCCTGGGGCAGGTTTATATCACCTTTGTCCATGTTCCAGGAAAATGTTTGGTGATAATGCACTTTTTAAGCTGAATGTATCTCCACTCGATGAGTGTCGAGAAGTTGCTTTTCCACCTATCAACAAAGTCTCTGCTTCTTTTATTTCCATGGCTCTCTTGTAAAGTTCAGCTGCCTTCTCAAAGTCTCCCCTTTCATAGCTTTGGAAAAGAATAAAACAAAGTTGAAACAAGCAAATAAAACAAGTCATTTAGATTGAAATACACACCATGCTATCAACATAGTGTACTTAAGGCTCTCTACTTCCCCAGCAAGCACACAAGCCCAGGATGTTTTGTTTCATCCAGTAATTTTTGTAGTACTTCGCTTTTACAGGGCAGAGCACATAACCTTACCTTAGCACAGCCAAGTTTTTCAGTGTTTCCCCCACACGAGGATGCATGTGGCCAAAGCTGTCTTCATAAATCTTTAATGCACGTTCATAAAGAGGCAAAGCTTCAATCTGCTTTTTCTTTGGGTAGTAGAAAGTTTTTTTGTTAGAGACGTATATTACATTTGCTTTTCTTTTTTCCAACATAGTATCAACACATCCTAGATGTGATGTCATGCATATTTAACCAGAAAGGTGTTTTGAGTTCTTGATAATGATAGAGATGAGGATGATAATTGAGATTATCAAAGCAATTGGCTTGTACTTGCAAAAGCAATTCCCATAAATATTATAATTAGGGTCTGGACTTCCCAGGCAATTTTGAAAATCTCAGCCCTGAAAGTTCTGAGTTACCAAATGCTGTTTCATTTTCCTAAAGTCAGCCTTAATCCCTGTTTAAAATCAGATGTGCAGACTGCAGAAA
>NW_008660935.1:14495-23483 GCF_000695815.1 Acanthisitta chloris | reverse complement strand
TGCTGATGCTAAGGAATTCTGTAAGTTGATCGCATCTCCTCAGAATCTCACATTAGCTGCAGACTAGAAAGTCAGCAGCCTTCTCAGGTTTTTAGTTACCCAGAGTTGCAGTTGATCAAGGTGGGCACTTTTCACTCATGGATATAAATGTCACAGGATTGTATTTCCCTCCAAGTCAGTGGTGGGCACTGTGACAACCACCGTATTGGTGAAAATGCTGTACCCAAGCTCTGGTCTCACAAAGCATGTGGGCATTTTGAATAATCCAATAAGCATTAGTCCTAATGTTCACATGAAATACTAGTCTCAGCAACTATCTTTTCCCTGCATACATTTTCCTTGCCAAATAAGACTTCAAGTTTTAAAATGAGACCTAAGAATTTACAAGTCTTATAAGGAATTATAAATGTGATCAAGTTCCTTTGGTTTTGTTTAGGCGCAAATCACAAAAAAGCCTAAGACAGGAAAAATAAATGTGTAAGGCATGAAAAACTTACCATCTGACAATAAAGGACAGCCAGATTTACCAGAGCAGTTGCTACACTGGGGTGTTTCGGGCCAAATGACTTCTGGCGAATTTCAACTGCGAGCTCGTACAGAGGAACAGCTTTGTCAAGTTTCCCCTAGAAATAACAAGGCAAACACAATTCAGCTCTCTTGTATGAAGATGGTAACAGTAAAACTTATTCTAGAAACAGTTACATTTTCTCCAAGGCTTTTGTTCAGAATAAGGGGTTAACTTTGTTTAATGAATAGTTATATTCTGCACAGACTGTTTATCACGAATATTTCTTAGGACCTAATTTTTCAAAATACTGAACATATTCAAATCCCACTTAGTGTGTTTCTTATCTGTCTCTTCCTTAATTAATTAATTTTTCCCCCACAAATTGAGAAGGCTGTTAAAAACAATTTTCAGTTGTACTTTTATTGAAATAATTTTATCCATTGAATTTTAATTGGTGCTCCCTCAAACTAGCAAAGAGTTTTTTGATGCAAATATTGAGTGGTTTTGCAGTTTCTAGCAGCATGAAAATTGGCAGCTGAAGTGAGCAGAGGATATGTGACCCAAAACTGTTTAATGCACACAACAGCTGGTAATAATTATTTAGCAAAAAACACAGGCACATCTGATGCAAGGGATTATCTTCAAGGTCTCTTTTCTCTTTGAAGAACAGTAAAATGTGAACATATAAAATGAATAAAATTCTCATCATCCACTGAACTTGATCTTGGTTCAACAGTTGGAAACCATGTATCACTATTACACTGATAATATCAAATGGTTTGGATAACCATCTGCAAACACAGATATTCTCAAAACATTTTGAAATTATGAAACCCAGAATTTTATACTAATGTCAGTGTTCTTCCCCAGGGTGCATTTTGCAGGGGAGTAACTCTCATCTTTCACTGAGTCAACACAACCTGGAGGTGGCTCAGACAGTTTATTTGCAAAGTACTATCTACCTCATAAGTCTTCAAGTTACTCTCAATTTGACTGTAAAGTTCAAGGTCATTATGTAAAAAGAACTATTCCTACACCCTAAACCATTATTTTTTCCACTACAATACAACTGACCAAACTCTTGTATGTGGGTGTCACATAGCAGACAGTGAAGAACTCAGATACAGCTGTGAAGAGCTTCCCTCACTGCAGCCAAAACACTAGCTTTTAACTGAATCAGAGATTCTTCATGGTGAACACTGAGCATGCAGGACACTGAAGACTTTATTCATAAACAGCTTTTCTTCACGTAAAGTGCATTTTGAAAATGCTGCTGAGCTTTTTTGGAAAGAGACTGAGACCATTTCACTACATATTTTATGCATGTGTGTAGAACACCAATAACTGACAAAATTCCTATGCTCCACTCATTCCGGATTAAAGACTTGAGCAATGCATGGCATTACAGTTAATTTAGGTGGTAAGGTAACAGGCTTGTGCTTACCATCTTTTTGTACAGCACTGCCAGGTGTTTCACAGTGTAAGCCAAGGAGGGGTGGTCTGGAGCCAATGCTCTCCTCCTGATGTCTAAAGCTTTCTCATAGAGTTCCTCGGCCTTGTCATAGTGCTTCTTCTCATTGTACAAGGCTGCCAGATTGTTCAAAGACTGCGCGCAGTCCGGATGGTCAGATCCCAGCACTCTCTCTCTCATTTCCAAGGAGCGTTTCAGGAAAAGCTCTGCTGTCCTGCAGAACATATTTGATCAACAGTATTAAACATGGTAACATCTGTACAGGCTGAAGTGCCTGTTTGAAACAGACCAAGCTCAGCCTTGGAAACTGCACCGATACTGACAGCTGGTAACGCACTTTCCTCAGAACAAGCAAATGCCAGATCAGCAGTTCATTTATACAGCGTGGAACTACACATCCCAGACACAGTCCTGCTATGTGTGATGTCAACATGATGAATGTAGACAGTGAGCTAGTTCATATATTTCTGTGCAAACTTGGATCCTCCCTGTTGAGGACTGGAAAGCCCATCTAGCAGATTTTGGCAAACATTACACTCCCCCACAACTGCTCTTTTCTTTAGGTTCAACCTCCATCTTCAGTTATGCAAGTCATCCTTCTTTATTCACAACATTCTTCTGACTTCTGGACAACTCCTCATAGTAGTGAAGTACTTCCCCAGATAAAGCAATCATGAAATACGAGGTGAAGTTTCAGAAGACACCGCATATTTTTCAAGTAACTTTAAAGACTATGAAACATGTTATAGAGTTCAACAGACAACTTATACACCAAAGGGGAAGAGACTGGAATGGATTTTATGTCATGAGCTAGACTCTCATAGTAGAATCTGTCTCAAAGTGACAAAGTAGAAAAGACTGTGTAATGCCACTACTCAAGCATTTCCCTATCAAAAGCACATATTTTATCTGACTACAGTAGGGTACTATTATTCCATTACAGGTTTACAGCAGCTCCTCTATCAGAACAATGGGCTGATAAGACTGACAGCATCCATTGTAACTAGGCAGTTTGTCATTCTGACAGACACACAAATTCTGTGTGATGCTATTCCCAAAATGTCAGCTGCTAACATTGCAATCAGAACTGTCCTGCACCTTTTATTTCCTTTACTACAGGATTACATGCACAGTGAATATATAACTCATGATTTCTTCTAATACTGGCATTTTGAGTGTTTTCCACAGAAAAACAACAATCCTGTTGTTCAAAGATGAACACTACAAAGCAGAGTCATAAAACCCTGAAGCTGAGTAGAGGAGGCACAAATTTTGAGAAAGAACTAGTATTTGCAACAAAGGCTAGTTAAAGTTAACTGTGGAACATCAATTCTGAATGCAGGAAATGCACTGACTTGGTAAATACTCACGTGCCAACAGCAGCAACTCTAGAAAATATGAGGGAATTCCACAGTGAAGAAAAACCAGTAGAATGAATCGGACACAGCACTATATCAAGTATTTGATAATGTGTCTACATTTAATGCTAGTTCTTAATGCTTTGCTTCCATTTAGATCTATGAGAACACTCAGTGGATGCATCATAATTAATGCAACTTACTCAAGATTATTCTGCAGGTAGTAGAGGACTCCAAGCTCATTGAGGGTTCGAGCATTATCTGGTGTATCCTTGCCTAATGTGAGCTCTTCCAGTTGCAGGGCTCTTTGACGCAGGAGAGCAAAGCCACACTACAGCAAAGCACAGGTAATGTAAGCCAATCATCATTACTTTTATAGTACCTCAGTTTAACACTGAAGATAGAAAATCAAAAGACTTAGTTTTAGAGGACTCCAAGCTCATTGAGGGTTCGAGCATTATCTGGTGTATCCTTGCCTAATGTGAGCTCTTCCAGTTGCAGGGCTCTTTGACGCAGGAGAGCAAAGCCACACTACAGCAAAGCACAGGTAATGTAAGCCAATCATCATTACTTTTATAGTACCTCAGTTTAACACTGAAGATAGAAAATCAAAAGACTTAGTTTGGTGCCAAAGGAGCACAATAAACCTACTTGGGTTCTACTTTTAAGCTACATGGCACATGCTTATTTATAATCTAACACCAAATTTCACCAAAACTATGAAATTGTGGTAAAACCTTCCAGGCAATTCAAGTTACTATGCCATCATGCAGCTCTGTTTTCCCTGCATCACACATACTAATTTGCTAAAACTCCACAGTTCAAATTACTAATTCTGATCAGATATTTAGATTTATAAGCTCAAAACTTAAAATCAAGATAATCTCCAATCCTAAATTACATATACAAAGACATATAGAGTATTTCTCAAGGCTCCACATGGATCTTTGTAAAATGGGCTCCCAAGTTACTGTTGACAAGCAAAATCAGTTTTAAGTAAAAAGTGCAGCCATTACTACACACTCTGCCTATTTTTCATCTTTGCAGTCTTAATAAAAATATTTGTGCAGCAGAACTCATTACAGAAATGGCCTAAATCTTCACATTTCAAATTCATTTGTATTTAAGCACCACGGGAATAGCAACACTTTAATGACCTTTTACTCCTTTCCTTAGAGCTACAACTAGAGCTCTGGAGTTACTAGCTGAATTCTTACAGTACAGGCACTACATGACAAACGAATGTTTAGCTCAAGAATGTCAAGAGGAACCCTGCAGCTGAAAAACAACACAGAAGAAAAAAATAGGGGAATACTCAGGATGACACCTAATATTATTACTGAGATTTTCCATTGCAGTAAGCACTAGCAGGATAAATGCCTCAGCTATTCTGGAGAGCATCTTTTCCTGTTGCCACTTTGACCAACAATTGTATCAGCAGTAACTCTGCATCCCTGAAATGTATATATCCACTTCTTTCTTTTCCACTTCTCTCAACTCCATTCCAGTTGTACTGATGCATCTTCACTTCCAGCAGAGCTGAAAGGGCAGTTACCAAAGCTGCTGCTAAGCTACTTCACTACCTATGCCCACAATTATCAAAAGCCCTGAAGCTTTGCCAGCTTTGCAGGCACATTTTATCACCTGTTTAGCAGAGCCACAACATGCCCTGCATTTCTTTTAAAAAAATCAAACATTCCTTACCAGACTGCCTTTTTGCCTTGCTGCTTTCTGGCGTATTTTGAAGGACTTTTTCCTCAGTTGCTCAGCTTGTTCATACCTAAAACCAGTTATTTGTAGTGTTAAAAGAATGCCAAATGTAGCATCAATTAGTATGCTGGAAAACCTTTAAGTTACTGGAGTGTACAAACTCGTGGAGAATTTAAGAAACTTGAAAACAATCACACATTTTGTCAGAGATAAAAATATCCAAAATGCTTAGGACCACACAATGCTCCTCCTTTAGCTCAAAGTTTAACCAAAAGTTGGCCCCTCCTGGGTGGCCTGCTACAAGAATACAAAGGGGATGCTCATGGTTGCATTAGAATGTATGAAACTCCAAAAAAGAAGCAAAGAAACATTCTGGCTTCAAGAAGAAAATATTTGCTGTTATTTTTGTTCTACCTCCACATAAAAGAAAAACAGCAGTGTAGTTAAGCTTACTTGTTCTGCTTTTGGTACAGGGTTGCAAGTGCATCAAGTTCACGGGCTACCCGTGGGTGTTCAGCTCCATAAGCATTTTCAGAGATTTCCAGTGCCTGTTTATACAACTGTTCAGCATTTCCAAACTTCTTCCACTGAACATACACTCCTGCCAGTTGGTGGAGTGACTGTGCCACCCTTGGATGGTCTGGATCCAGCGCAGTCTCTCGAATCTCCAGAGATCGCTGCAGAGGAGCTACAGCCTGTAACGACCAAGTTCAGAGTATGATGGCAGCAGGCAGCACTCTGTATGCTACAATAATTTAACAACTGCAACAGAAAGCACATACTGAGCTCTGCTTAATTTGCCTTCTTGCTGTTACAACAATCTCTAAATGTACTTACCTGACTGAGAAGACCTAGGTCCTTAAGAAACCGTCCCAGGGTCTCATAAAGATCAGCCAGGCAGATCATACTTTCCTCTCCCTCACAGCTTTTTTCATATTCTTTCAGAGAGTCAAAATACTCAGCTGCCATAGAGCTCTTATCTTTCCCAACCAGCTGCCAGTAACTCAGCAATTCTGCAAAATGTCCCCTGTTTTAACAAGGAAATAAGAATCTCATCTTATCTCTGATACCCCTCTATTCAGACTGATGCTAGCTTAGAAGAAAAGGGCCATATGCATGAACGTTGTCTTTATGCTACAGCATCTACAGAGACAACCCACAGAGACTAACACTATTCAACAGCAGCATTTACCCCTTTACCAACCCCCAGGTGTAACAGAATAGAAAAAATAGATTTATATGAAAACAGCATTTAGCACTTTACCTTCTACTATTTAAGTACTTTTAATCTGTATCTGTCACTTTCTGATTTATATTGACAAAACATTACTTTGAAATGTTTACAATCGCCAAAGCAGTGGCTACCTTTGTACCTTTTGTAAAGGTTTTGGGATACAAAGAGATTCAAAAGACACTTGTGTAGCTTTTGCTTATCACCCTGCTGTTGGAAGAGCCAGGGAAGTTCATCTGCACTTCTCCAAGTCACTCGGTCTTGACTATTGAAAGAAAAATAAATCAAAATTAAAGCTCTGAGATGCCTAACAGAACTTGTCAAATTGACATGAAAACTAGCCAAAGTTTTAATTTCACCTCCACAGGAAGCTGCTCCTATGTCCCATATAGGCTAATCCATGCCTGCTAGCAACACTGCAGCCCTGCAGCAACCCACTGTCCCTTTGTGCCTCCTTTGTCTGGCACACTGTGGCTCTCTTAGCTTTCTGCTCCCCAGTAGCAGATGCTCTGAGGAGCAGGAAGCAGCAGCCCACAGCTGGGACAAACCAACTTAGAATGTAAATGCAAATCAGTTTTCAAGCTGGATATAAACTTGTTCAGCTATTCTACTGGATCTCCTGCTATGTTTGTGCTAATTGCTTGCTGAACACAAGCGATCTTCTGCTTCAAGTTCCAAGCAACCTCAAATTTCTTAGCATTTATTGGGAGTTAAAAATCCACATATGGTCAGTTACCACAATATGCCTGTTCCCTTTCATAATGCTCAGTCTTTTTCAAGATTAATAATCGACTTACCAATAATAAACTTCTAACCAACAACTAGGGTTTTGCAGAGTTATTTTGCCAAGATAATTTACTGAACTCATTCAAAGAAGGTATAGGAAGAAAACAAAAACATCTATGAGGCATGAAGCCTTCAATTTAGCACATCTCCAGGAATTCTGACCTACCTTAGCTGCATGGTGAAATACTCCACTAGTTTTTGTCTATAAGCAGAAATAACATTTTCACCTTCTTCCATATACTCTAGTTTCACCATCTCCCAGGCCTGAAAGAGAGTAAAATTGAGAGAAAGGGAATGCATTTAATTTTTTTATTAAGTGCTGATGATAGGTGTCAGGCAAGATGAAACACATCTTGTAGAACTGAAAATCTTCCAGTGACAAAGGCACTACAAACCAATTGTCTTATATTAGAGCAAAGCTCTGGTTATTCAGCTAATATTCCCCTCTCCAGCAATTCTTCTTGGATTTTTTGTGGAACCAGTGTTTTCTAGGACACATGGAGTTAACAATTAATAGATCAGAAATCTATGAACATTTGAACACCCAGATTTTCAACAATACTGATATCATAGCTCTGGTAGTTTTCGAGGTGAGTCTAAATCAGACCAGATGCTAAGGAGAATGGGTCAGCAAACACAAGGCCTATCCAGCTAACAACAGAACCTATCTAAAAAGCAGGGGTTGGGGTTAAGGGAGTACAGTTTCACCTGCACATGTTCAGAATTACAAAATTCACCTGGAGGTGCTGGAACTTCAGCAAACCACAGCCGTAGGTCAGCAAACACATTTTGTGCAGACTGTGAAGGAGTGAGGCTAACACTGCAGAAGTCAGTTCAGGATAAAGTTCCATCAGCTCTGACTCACTCACACCATTGTGGCTAACACCGATGACACACAGTATCTACATAAAGCAGAAAACATATTTTACACAGTTAGCAACATTTGCTGTGGAGCTTAGTTACACTGAAACGTCAAGAAAAATACTGTGTATCACTGTGTGTAACTTTATAGTCAAGGGGAAAAAACTGCCTACACAAGCTTTTCCCCTCCTCCATTCTCAAAGAAGAGACCTCAGCACCACTGGATTAATATTCTAATAGATAAAGCACCAAATGGGATACCCTGGGACAAACAAATGACTCCTTAAACTTGTCTCTAAGCCACTGGGGGGAAATAACTCTATTATCATCAGGAACTTCTAGCTAAGTAACATATGCTGAAGGTCTTCATGTTGCCAGCACCAAATTAACTAGCAATTATTGGCTATCATATCCTAATAATAAAGTTGTTCCAAACAACAGGGAAAGTCTTCAAAGGCAGGAAGAGGAGTCAGAAATGTAAAAAGCAGTACCCTGTATTTGCAAGATACCATGTTTGACTACATTTATTATGCCAAACGTAGTTAATCACTAGTGATCACTAGTGATCAGCAAGAAAGTGATAATTCTGTATCACATCATAGTGAAAAAGTTCTGCTTTATTTTGTGAGACAACTCAGTTGAAATTTAACACGAAGCAGTCATATATTCTATAGTTATGCAACAAATATCATTAGATTAATAAAATTATCCCTTCTATATTAATAATATCTCTAAATAACACATTATGAAGCAATATAAATTTATGTTTAAGAAAAGCTCTTTACAGGAAAGCATATACAATACCTGTAGAAATAGTGATGCATTCTCTGCTTACCTCTCTCAAAAGACCTTTCTCTTTATCACTCTGCAATGATTCTTGAATTGATTTCAGAACAAGCCTGTACAGTGACACCGTGTCTTGACACTGGCAACACTGCTGAAGGGTTTTGTCAATATTTCCTGTATTTCCAACACTGAGCAGAAGGGCAAAAAGGGCATGGTTTAGCATATTAAATTTTCAGAGTAAGACTTTCTGAGTAAGAATTGAAAAGACTGAAGAGCT
>NW_008660935.1:7729-14464 GCF_000695815.1 Acanthisitta chloris | reverse complement strand
TCCAAAAGGTGAGATGAAACACAGAAGAGCTGAGTTCCTGAAGCAATCTTGTGTCATACTGCCTGATTTTTCTAAATAACTGCAACAATTTAATTTTTAAAAAAAATTTTAAAAGCGCATTGCAATGTTCTTTCCTCTAGCAAGAGTACGAAATAAGAACACCAGGCTGGATAAAGATAAACCCACATCGTGCTGTTTCATTTAATGCATTTACAAAGTATGTTTTCAGGAGCAATTAAGCCTTCCAGAGCATAAACCAAACAAAAATAATGAAAATCAGTCACCCAGAGTAAATTGTCAATCAGTGTAACATCTTCTGGGAGTCTCTTAACTGAACATGCATCTTTCTCAACAAGATGAAGTCTAGGTTAATAATAAGCCAATGAACTTATTAAGTATTCTCTTGCACAAGAGGGAAGAATAATTTTCTCCACAGCAGTAATTATAAGGCTAAGTACCATATGCAGGATGTTAAACTAAAGAGTTGTTGAACTTCCTTTCAGCATTAAAAATCTATGAGGCAAACTATTTGGTTACATGAATAAACACAACACACCTGAAATAAACTGTGTCACAAAACAACATCAACACTCCAATTATCTTTATAAACCACTGAAGCCACTGACATACCCAGAAAGAACAACATTAAAATGAAATAGAAACACAAGAGCTGAACACAAACAGATATTTGGATTCACTTCTTCTCCAAATGGTGACTGTATACTCTCTGATTTCTCTTCCCATTGCATTCAGTCAGTGAAACTTTGCACACTGCTCCACTCGTTTTTTCTTAACATGATTCATTCTATGTTAAATGAAAGTATTTCAGAAGGCTAATTAACCTACTTAAAGTAATCTAATCTAGTTCGAGGCATAATAATTTCCAGAATATCTCAACTTACCAAGCAATGGTTTTACCCAAGAGAGTGACATACAAAGCATTGCAAGTTGTGGCAGAACGACAATGTCTCTCAAGCTTCTTCTCCTACAACATTTTAAATAAAATCTGTGAACTGAGATGAAATTAACCATACAAATAAAATGTTCAGTTTGACAAAAAAATAGAAGTTCTAGATATGCTTCTATTTGTAATATCTAAAGACTATGACATGGTAAGTAGTGCACAAAATACTGCACATTTTTCTAGCTATAGGAGCATATGAATTTAAGATGAAGAATTAGGATCTAACATTACATCTCAAGATGAGGATTACCTTACAGAATCTGTCTCCAAGGTAAAGGTAAAATGCTGTTTACCCCACTCTGCCAATCATTGTTACAGTATTATACAACAATAATTAAACAATTTTTTAAATTAGTAAAACCTTCTAGTATTCCAAAATTAGAGAACACATGGCACAGCAATATGTGCACTGCACTGTTTTTGTGTTAATAATTAATGTTTTTCCATCTGTGCTCCAGCGCTATGAGCCATGAGCTAAAAATACTCAAACTTTGTGCTATCTTAAGCAAAAGTTTTTAGTTAGCTAAATAAAATACTTTCTTTTGGCAGCTGGGATTATTTCATCGTTGCATGTTTTCGTTAAAAGTCATACTAGAATAAGGCACATTAGAAGAACTGCAACAGACATACCTGCTCTTTAGTCAATTTAACGTTTGCAGAGTTACATTCTGCACTAATGAGAGATTTAACATCTTTGGAATTCAGTGGATCAAGATGAAGAGTGGGCCATAACCTTTGGTAAGAGAGAACAAAGTCATATTCAAACCTTATTAAACAGCACACAAAAGGAAAAAAAAAAAAGACATCAGAGTTCCAGAGCTTTTTAAAGATTTATATCAAAGCAGTAATTGAAGCTGTTCCCTGCTACTATGAAATTCTAGTAATTTCAAGTCAAATTTCCACTTTCAGCCTTAGCCTGAACCTACATCATGGTATTGCAGTTCTCGATGTGCATCTGACTACATTTAATATTGCCTTTCATATGGTCATGTGGATAGATCCATCACAGTAAAACAAAAATCTGGTTTCCCAATAACTAAAATCTGACATTGTAACTACGACAGAGAAGCTTTCCTTGTCCTCAAGTCTCATATCAAATCTCCACATCCTGGAAAATCTGCCTGTTTGCTCTTCAATGAGTAAATGTAATTTAAAATAATAATTCAAACTCAGGCTACTTTGAAACACTCCAGAAATATAACATACCTCCAAGCCTGTGGACACGTTTCTACATTCACTGACACAATCACTCTCACGTTCACGGGCAGTGGATCTATCAGCCACTTCATGTGCTTCTCAGCTTGCTTAAAAACAAATTTTGATTGCTTAACATAAAGACTGTTCAAAACAATGCCAGAAGTTGATTCATTTCATTAACTGCACAGCTCAGTAAAAGGAGTCTCAAATTCTCCAGTGTCCTTAATAATTGTTCATGATCTGGGTCTTGAGACAGTGCTAAATAACCCATTTATATGTATCAGCACGACTGTACACTAAATAAAGCAGATAGAATACTATTGCTGAAATGTTCACCTCATAAAAATTAGGCTATTTAAAAGCCTAATAAGTGAGCCCACAGCCATGAATCTTTGGGTAAGCAGTGTAATCAGACTGCTCAAAAATTAAGGTGTTAAGATACATTTAGAAGAAAAAAAAACCAACAAAATTTACCTACAAAAATAACTCATGCACTTTTGACAAAACTGTTTTCAGTATGTGCTCTTTAGAGAAAAGCAAACAATATTTCTGTTACATAGCTATACCTGAAGCTGTTACAATAGTCAAGATTTCCTTTAGGCTAACAAATGGCAAATGTTTTGAAACCATACCTGTATTTGGTCAATAGAATCAATGATTATGATAATGCTGCCTTGATGGCGTGCAGAAAGTTTTTCCAGCCAACGGGGAAACTCTTCCAGAAGTTTAGCTGGATCAAAAGTCAAAGGTGACACTAACCAAGAGTGTTGCATAAGCTGCAGAATTACAAACAAGAAATTCTACCTTAAAAAACAGCTAAGATAGTTGAAAGAAGTCCTGTAGACACAAGAGGAAAAAAAACCCCAACAACAAACCAAAAAAAAAAAAACCCACATGATTTTGGGGCAATTTTTCTAGTCAAGTTCACACAATATTCTTTCCTTGTAGTATATGTGGAAAGCTGGCATATGCAGAACAAAGAATATTTATTGAACTCCCTGTGTAAATTCTAGAGAGACAACATGAGTCTACACAATGGACAAGGAATTTGGAGACTTAAAGGACTTAAAGTTGCACTGGCAAAATTCTAAAATACATGAGAAAATTGCAAGGAGAGCACACCTGATTTCATTTTTCTAAAGGTTTCAGTCCTGTAAGATCCCTAGTGCCAATATGTGATGGAAAAAGAAAGCTCAGACTCTGGCATAAAAATACTCCTCAGTTATTCCCCACATATCTAACACACAATAAAAATAAATTAATATAGAAGAAAGCCTAGTCTAGGAACAAGATGGTGCCAACTGGTGAATACAGAACACATACACAGAAGAGGTACCACCTGCCTCTCATTGGCCAGATGGCAGGGAATTTTGGAAGGAGCTTATATGGTCTTATAAAGCATCAGTATAGGTCACTGGAAACCTAACTGCTAACGCTAATCTACTCTGAATATCCCAGAGATGCTATTTAATTGATCTACGTTCAAGGTACAGGATCAGACTCCCCCCATTCCATAATGCCTCTTTTCATAGACTCACAGAACGGTTTGGGTCAAAAGGGAGCTTTAAAGGTCGTCTAGTCCAACCCCCCTGCAATGAGCAGGCACATCTTCAACTACATCAGGTTGCTCAGAGCCACGTCCAACCTGGCCTTGAATGGTTTCCTATTACATTTGTATTATTCTTCACTAATGTAGAAAAATCTGGAGAAAACTGTACCTTTTGCCATACACAGACACACACACTGGCACTTTCCAAAGAGTCAGTCATGCAATGCAGGGTGTATGACACAGCATACCTTTAAAGTAAGGCGTTTAATTATCAGTGCAGACTCTGAACTAGTAGACATGGGCCTCCCAACAAAGTGATAAAGAATCAGAGTGTTTGGTGAATGCTTCTGTTGCAATTGAATCCTAATGATAAAAGACAAGAAAAGAAAAAAGAAAGAAAAAGAAGCATTTAGGAGATCATAATTTTGCTAATATATCTCAAATAAAAAACGTGAGTTTTGCTCAAGGAGATAGAGTATCTGAGCTAGAGGTGTGCCATGGTTATCTTACAAAATACAATTGATAATTCTTGAGCTGTAATTGAACTTTTAACGGCAGATTCCATTTTGGCTTCACCCAGTACTGACAGCCATTAACAAGTGTGCTTCCTGGAACTGGATAGTCACACCACTAAGCTTTTAAGAAGTAATGACACCATCAATTTATTTTTATGCCAGCAAATTTTGTCATAGCATACAAGTGACCATAAAATGTATTTCTATGATAAATCATTAGGTCAGATATTTCCTTTCTTTCAGTTTAAAAGACTCCAAAGGATTCCTCTTGTGTATCAGAGAAGGGCAGCATTACTGAGCTACCAAAACCACACAGTAATGCTGTGCAAAATCAGGTATGTAGGGTGCTGCAACTGGAGTCAGGGAGATGCTAAAAGCAGTCCAGACAGAATGAGCTACTAAGTTATTACAGATCTTTCCAGGATGCTTCAGTGTTTTGTAAATGCTCCCACTTTACCTGTAATTAAAATGACACGATGTTTGAAATGCAATGGAAACTTTTCATATTAGATTTCATTCATATAACAAAAATTAAAATTTAATCTACCATTTTGACAGAAGCAGAGATTTCCCAGACCCTGGTCCTCCTGATACAAGCAGTGGTGGAATTGGTGCTGGTGCTGCTACTAGGTCATTTAGACGTTCAAAATACTACAAAAAAAGAACAATCTTTATAAATAATCCACTGTTTAAGGGAGAAATACAGTGTCTGATATTGTAAACCACTACATTCAAAATGCATGTACTGACTTATTAAGGTAAAGGAGTAACTACTGAAATGCCATATAACAAATGGAAATTAATGCTCTAAGGAAACACTCAAACCACAGAATTTATTGTATCTTTAAAAAAGAAAGAGTATAAAATAAATGAACATTTTTTTCCAAACTCTATTTAAAATAGAACCTTCAGTGCTAATAAACTGAATTAGTGTTACTACAGTAAAGCAATGGAGTACTATGTTTGCTCAGGCTTCTTGCCCCACCGTTCCCCCAACTACTCCATTGCACTGGATATGGCTGCCAGGACAAAGACATCAAAGTTGGCCTCTGCCATGAATGACATTTTGAGGCATTAAGCACAGAAAAGAAGGATTTATTTCACTGTATGAATGCCCCAAGAATGTTGCAGCAGGGGTCAGGCTGAAAAAAACAAAAAACACCTTTCATCTGCTTGGGAGAAGTAATTTTGTCTTCAAAATAAAGAGGAACATTAAGCTAGACACTGGTATTTTGTCCTTAATGTTCTATTATCTTATTGCTCTAGAATGTAGTAAAGATGGTACAATCATCCAAATCATCACCAATATATGAGTAGTGGAGTAAAAGAAAATGTTGCGCTAGTAAAATTGGGTTACTAAGTATTTAAATACATTAACAGAGAAAGTGCAGGATTATGTTACATTATAACATCAAGGAATGTGGCCCAAATAAGCTGTTGCACCACACTCAGTGATGACTTCAATGTTTATCTTTCTACACTGATTACACCTTCCCTACATATAACTGCTCCTGATACCCACAACTTGAATGTTTTTAAAATTTTATGTCCAGTAATGAGTGAGTACCAAACTATTCAGCAGCTACTTTTAAATTTCCTATGTTCTTCTTACATGGCTGCATGATAAGAAATCTTTTCATTAATCATCTCCTAAAGACCTAACTTCAGGTGTCAGGACAGAGACTGGATTTCCACACAGCAAAAGAAAATTAAAGATTATAAAATAAATTGAAAAAAAAAAAAAGGAAAATAAAAAAGAGAAAAGAAAGACATTCGGAGCTTTTTCTATTGGCAACCAAAGTCTAGGAGGACACCCTGCTCCTGGCACAGTGTTGTAGTGCTTTTCTCCAGTGCATGCACAATGAGTACTTCTTCATCAATGTCATTCAACAACACACAAACTGGCATCTCTCCCAGAAAAGAAATATGCCACCTATAGAAGACATATGGTTTCTTCTAGTGTAAGGAGTGATAGCCTCAAGGATGCTCTCAGAAACAGCTTCTTCTGTAGAAGTACATCTTGCCTAACAAGGGATGGAAATGAGTAATGACTTTCTCTCATCCATATACTTTTCCAATGTACTTACTTTCTCAAATCCCAGCTCACATGTTGAATTAGAGGCCTGCTGAAAGGCTTCCATCTGTTCTTGTTCATCGTGTGCATCCCACAGTACATCACCAAAAACTTCCTCTTCAGGAGCAGTGGACTCTTCCTTATTACCCGAATCCTTGCCTTCTAGTTCTGTCATTTCACATCCCAATACATCCTAAGTAAAAAGAAAATTACATGGAGAGAACATCAACTACAATTCTTAACAGTACAGGCACATTTGTTGGTAGTCTCAATATGAGTGCAGCTCTACTAACACCAATATCTCATTTGCTTTTAGGGTAGCGGAGAACATAAATAAAGAAGCAATTAGATGAAACCAAATTAACTCTGAATGCACAGGTCTCAAGACATTGGTTTTAGTCTTCTCTTACTGGAAGCAACTCACCACAAGGAAGAA
>NW_008660935.1:304-7716 GCF_000695815.1 Acanthisitta chloris | reverse complement strand
TCCCTATCCTGTGATATGGACAAAGAGAAATGAAAAGATCATCTAGGCCACAAATAGATCCCTTTCCCCTGGTATTTCTCCTTCTGTCCATAAAAGCACTGCTCACTTTGGGGTTTTATCATCCACTTGCACATTTCTTTGCTTGCCAGATATTAATTAGAAAACATGAAAAGATACTTTGAATTACATGTAAGTAGCATATACTAATGACACTGACATCATGTAAGATCATAAATCACAATAGGAACAGAAAAAGCTAAAGTGCATGACATACTCTACCTGTTTAATAATTTTTTCCACACAATTGTAGATTTCATATGCTCCTTCCTCCACACCTCCAATATGGTCAATCATCTGAAAAAGTAAATGAGGAAGCATGATGCAACTCTGAATCACAATACACAGGACTTCCAACAAAAACATTCTGGAACATATTTAAATGCCATTCTGTTGCCTTCCTTAGGTAAGATTCACTTTGCCTAAGATCTTTTAAGCTAGGCATCTAGTTTCCACTGTTCTCAACAGTTCTCTCTGTAGAGAGAAATAAATGGCAACTGGTCTATTTTCAGGCAGGAGGAAACTCTCTGGAGGTAAATTCTTTCTCTTCAGTGGCTAAAGAGGTACTTCAGATAAATAACTTTGCCATTTAAATGGATAAACACAGATGAGAATTTTATCCTTATAACCTAGGCATTCTTTTCCTTGAAAATGCAGCAAGCTCTTTTTTCCCCTGCTAATCAAAGTTTCATAACATTCATATATTTCAGCTTCAATAATTTGCTCTCACAATGAGCATCCAGAGCAATGAGTCTAATGCAATTTCTCCTAAAATCTGGGACTACTAGCACTCAATGTTGTTTATAGAAATTTGAAAATGCCATACCTTTGCTTTATTCACGTAAGAAATTTGCTCAATTAGCTGCTGCACTGAGACTGAACTGACTCTGCCATCCTCCTTTCTGTGGTAAATTAACCGGGGTTTTTCTTCTGGATTTCTCAAGAAGGCTTCTTCACACTCCTCCAACAAACAACTAGATTGGAAATCAGCATTCTTGTGCTATATTACACTGCTGTAGTAAACAGTTCAATCAACACAAGCTCCGAAGATGGGTTGCACTGCAAAATCTAATTCAAAAGTCATATCTATTTACAACAAAAGGCAAGCAAATATTCAACAGAGAACTTAAGAAAAACTATGCAGCAAGGAAAAGCTAAGAGAGAAATTTATGCTACTTGTACCAAACTCATTAATTTTTATGACTATAGATTTGTACCTAAAAAGCTGATCTTCCTGTCCTATCAATATGCAGAGTGAAAAGTAATTGCCTTGCATGGAAAGAACATGGTTTCACCTATGATTAATAAGCAATGCTCTGTTATCAGTTATCTGCAGGCTCTGTGCTATTTCTTGATCTTTTTAGGAAAAGTCTTTTAGTATTTGTCAGATGTAGAACAGTCTTTCAATTTACAGTAGTTAAAAAGGAGAATTACACACCTCCAAACTTAGAAGCACTTTGTATTTATATGTGTGAAATGATATCCATCTATTATGACATCCATCTACTGCAGTTCCACAGCAGGAACTATACAACTTGGGGATGCCAACAATAGCTTTATACAAACACCACAATTTTCATCAGAGTTTTTCTAAGAGAAATTCTCTAAATTAATACTATCGGCAGGGACACTCTCTTTATCCTTGCATATTTTCTTCTTAATCACTTGTGCCCCACATACAGGAAACTGGGTTATTTGGCAACAGCAACCCCTCAGAGTGCCAATACATCCTCAGCAGCTTACATTATCTTCTTAACAGCAAAAATGTGTGGCAGCTCTAGTCTGCTTCCTCTATAAAAATAAATCAACATCATCTGTGGCACCTGGCTGTTTCCTGAAGTACTCCATTGTTGTAACTCTAAGCTACTAGTGTCTTAAACCAACCTTTAATTCTCTGTGGACTGATTTATTTACAGAAACAGGGGATCTAGCTTACAGAAGAGCTCTAATCACACAACAGTATTTGAAATGTCTTGAGTTCAAAACCTACCTCTGATGTGAAATTTAATGCATACCGGTATTTTCACATTTTTTGCACGATACAGATGTTTTGGAATGACCAAATGATCTTTTCTAATTCTTTTTTCTCTCTTCTTCAGCAAAGGACAGCCCTCTTTCCTCCAAACATCAAAACTAAACTTCACCCAAAATTCTCAAATGCGTAACAGTAACACTCCTAACACAATTCTAAAAGTGTTCCTAGCTGGTGTTTTTCATTTATTAAGTCATGTTTCTAATTCTAGAAGGTTAGGAAATTACTCACTGAACAAACAGAACACATTGCATCACCATTTTTAATAAAATATCATAACTTCAGTAAATTAAGCTGTTGAAAGCTGATCTTATAAGGTACTATACGGAAGAGCAATGAAATCTGTCCAAAAAACAGCCCCAAAAAGAAAATAATATGTGACAGAATAAAACCAGAATCCTAAAAACAGGTGTAAGGCTAGATAAGTAAACAAAAAACACTGAGGACATTCATACTACCCATCTCGAATTCCTGAGACACAGTCATACACACAACAGAGAGCTGCTTTTGGAAAGCAAAACATTCCTGTATATTGTGAAGACATCTTTCATGCTGTATTTTAACAGAATCTGTAGCTACAAGAAAAAGGAAATGTACAAAGCTGAAATATTTTCTTAAGCGTCTGTACTAGGAAACCTGAAGTTTGAAGGAGTATCACTTTGAAGATACTAGCTTAGGAAATGTACTGAGCAAAGCATCACATACATTTTAATAAGCTATGCACTCTGAATAAATTACCAGTTACCATTTGCTTTACCACCCTGGAAAATACTCACCTTGGCATAGTTATATGCAGGAGCAAAATGACTAAAGAACTTTTTTCAATTTCCCATTTTCTTACATCCTGAAGAGGCCTTTCATTCTCCTCTGAAAAATGAACAACTTGAAAGAAGTATCCCATTGTTTCACAGACCCTTTGAAGTTTTGGTGAGTAGTTCTGAAAGGAAATTTGAATAATGGTGCTTTATTACTAAACGTTCATAGCACTAAGGACCTATTAAATAAATCGCAGTTTCTTTTCTCTAGGCAGCTTATTCCCCTGGAGTCTTTGACAATACTTACACTGACTTCACTGAAATCAGACTACATCTACTAAAGCTTTCAAGAAATATTAGACAGATTTCTGAATCAGTGTCACATTGGAAATGGAATAGCATATAAGTGAGCATAAGTTTGTGAGGCACTCACCGTAATGAAGATGTCCACTTCTGCTTGAGTCTCTTTAGTACTAATAATATAACATCTTACTGTGTTACTCCAGAGAGAGTGGGAAAACAGAGGAGTAACCTGTAATAAACTGGCAACAGCAGCATCCCAATCATCTGCCAATGAAAAAAAAGCGCCATCAAAACGAAGTCTAAAGATCTCCACATCTCATTATAGTGCATAACAGTAACGTGTCGTCTCTTAACATTACAAATACTATATTTTAGATACAATAGTAGTAATATTTTTACTCAATTATTTAAATTTGTAAATTTGAGCTTAGGTAATCACAGAATGACAGAATCAAAGAACCATAAAGGTTGGAAAAGACCTCTGAGATCATCGAGTCCAACCCATCACCTAACACCACGTCAACTAGACCATGGCACTAAGTTCCACCTCCAGTTTCTCCTTAAACACCTCCAGTGACAGTGACTCCATCGCCTCCATGGGTAGTCCATTCCAATGTTTAATCACACTTTCTGTGAAGAAATTCCTCCTAATGTCCAACCTAAACTTCCCCCAGATCAGCTTGAGGCTATGCCCTCTCATCCTGTCACTAGCTGCCTGGGAGATGGGACCGGCCTGACTACAACCTCCTTTCAGGTAGTTGTGGAGAGCGATAAGGTCACCGCTGAACTTCCTTTCCTCCAGGCTAAACATCCCCAGCTCCCTCAGCCACTCCTCATAGAGAACCCGTATCATCATATCATTACCATTATCATGTTATATAATCTAATAGTGTAGCAAAACAAGAGTTAAATATAATTACATTATCACTCCAATGATATTTCCTTTAAAAAGGATTGATGAAATGTTTCCATAAAATCAAGCTGATAGTTGTAAAATAAGTAAAAATATACAGGAGCAATAAATTCACTCATAATCAAACATTCTTTTTCCTCCAGATCTACATGTATTTCAATTAGACCATGCAAATAAATGTCAGCAAAACATTATGGGAACCTCCTCTTCTAGAGAAAAAGTCCATTGCTTTCTGCAGCATTATAGGTCAATTCCCTATAGAAACAACAAATTTTAAAACTTCTTAGATTCATTTTCTAGCTGATAATTCTTTCAGGATAGGAATAGGTTCTCCATTCAGTACCACAAGGAATGATGAAAGACAGTGTATGAAGCTAGAGCCATCACAGAGCAGACTCTCCCCTCTCACTTTGCAGTCACAGACTTCTGAATCACAGCCTATACTCCCAGCAAAACAAACTACCATTACTTACCTCTGTTTATATTTGCAAAAGGTCCCTCGACATCTATGGAGCTATGAGCAAATTCAGGCCCTCTGAAAGACTGCTGAAGCTGCATCATACTGCCCATGGATGGCTCACTTCCCAAGGCTCCTCCATTCCAGTATTCAGATTGTGCCCCGGTAGCTAAGAATTGGAAAACAAAAAAACCCTCTTCCTTGTCACTAAACAAGGCAAATTATCAGTCCTAGATACTCCAACTAAAACCTACAGCCAAGTGCCACTGACCATAACCTTTTCTCCTTCACTAGATTTGCTCAGACCTTTGTGTGCTGTAGTTCTACGCGGGCGTTTGTCCAAGGTTAATGCAAATCCATACCACTAAAGGATGACGTTATTGGCTAATATTTGCTATGACATAGATAGCTCACACCTGTTAGCTTCAGGTGTTGGCTTGCATTACAAATCAGGGAAACAGTTCACAGCATTTCTGCAGTCATTTGTGCACATCACAAAATTGACAACTTTCATTCAGGAATGCTTTTTCAGCATAAAGGAGCTGTAGGTCAGGATAGAAATATATTCTTTGGGCCATGTGAAAGAGCTTTACCTCTTCACAATATGCTCGGATTACACTTCTGCCCATCAATATACAACATTCAAGACACTAAATAAATCTTCCATGGACAAAATCAGAAAATGTAAAAAGACTCAGAAAGAGGTAAGAAGGGAAGTATGAATTTAAAAATTAATTTAACACAAAAGAAAACAGAAAAATGTAAAAGAAAATTACTATCTATACCACTAAATTTCATCAAATCACAGAATCACAGAATGACTTGGTTTGGAAGGGACCTTAAAGACCATTTAGTTCCAACCCCTTGACATGGGCAGGGACATCTTTCACTAGACCCAGTTGCTCAGAGCCTCATCCAACATGGCCTTGAACACTTCCAGGGATGGGGCAGCAACAGCCTCTCTGGACAACCTGTGCCAGTGTCTCACTATCCTCACAGTAAAGAACATCTAATTAAAGAATATCTAATCTGAACCTACCCTCTTGTAAATAGTCTCTCTCCATCTCTCTTGTAGGCTCCCTTCAGGTACTTTACTATTCAGTGACTTCAGTCATGTTCCAGCAAAAAATGTTGAGGATGAAATTCTCACCTGTAACATCTGTACAATTATCATCAGAATCGGACTCTTCAGGATCAAACACTTGGATTCCTTGGGCCTGGAGTCTCTGCAGTTTTGCTTCTAGCTCTCGTTTGGCCCTCAGTAAATCCTGAATCTCATTTTCTTTTGTTTCTCTAAAAATCTATGAGCAGGAAATAAATTTAACAAATATCTTTCAGAATTCAATGTCATTCCTGAATTCACGTTATCTGGTTTTAGTTCGGAAAAAATAAGTTTCTAGCACTCATTTAGCAGGCAAAACTCAGAGAATGTGAACATGAGGCAATCAGGAGTCTATGAACGAGTAGGAAAACACTGCAAAATGATCTATTTTAAAAATCTTACCACTTTAAACCTTAGCATACCACTTTGAAAGTTAGAAGCCTGCATTAGTTTGGGAAGTTCATTAAAAACAGTAAATAACCCTCTCCACTTTTAGAAGACAAAACCTTTAAAGATCACTACATGTAATAATATTTTCAAAGGTTCCTGTTTATTATTCCATGTAATTTTTTTATGATTACATATAATCTTATATTTATTTTTTATTGCTGCAGAAATTTCTATTTCCTATGACAGAAAGTGATCAAGCATCTCCAGCTGTCCTGTTTGTAAAAAAACACTGTCATGCCGGGGGAAGAAAATGCAAACCTAGATTTCAATACAAAGAAATGGAATCTTCACGTCTTATTTCTTAAATAAGGTCAAAACCAATCCTCTTTGTATATATCTGCCAAACATTAACACCCCTTACAATTAAGGATACAAAGAATCTTGAAAACAGTGCGAAACCAGGACCTACTGCCCTGATTTGGGTGGTAGAAGTGTCACCTGCAGCAAAGGAAAAGCAAAAGCACCTTCTTGGCCTTTCAAGTCATCCCTCCTGAATGTGCAAATTGTCTTTAATTGGCTATCATATCTTAGCAGTCAACGGAGATGCACCAATACACACTTTTCTTTAATGCAAGCTGGAAGTGTTACATATAACAATGCAATATATAAAATTTATCCAGAACTAAAGGACCTGTGTTTATACATTGGTTCAGGGCGTGTCAGTTTGCAGCCCATGGTTTCCTGTCAGACTCCAGTATGAATATACTCCTGTGCTCAAATTCAAGGTGGGAATTTAGTTTAATATGTATCACTGCAAGATTCTTCTTTTAATATTTAAGAAGTTAAGTCCTCTATTTTTACCGATAGTTTTACAAAGAGGTTTTGGTAGAATTATCTTAATGGAAATGGGCAGCTACAGCTGTGATGCTCCAAGGGTTTTTTTTTTTTAAGGAGAGGTCTTCATGAAAGGTTCATTTGGGGAACGTGAACAAGTAACATCCTTCTTTTTTTCTGGCCATTTAACCACAAAAAGAAAAGTCAAGCCATACCTTGAATTGCCTTTTGACCTTGTCTCGATCATGCTCAAAAGTAGCCGCTCTCTCCATGGCTTGGTACTTCGCTTCTAACGCACTTTCTTTCTCCCTAAGTATTTTCTGGTAAGTTTTCTGAAGCGCCTGCAAACATTTAACAGACCACTTTTCTGAGTCTTATCGCCGATAAAAGGTTTGTAGATTACTTTCCAGGCCCGACTATGATGTTATTACAGCACCCTACATCTCTCTCCCTATGGCAGGGCAGGGCTCCAGGTGCGGTTCCCATCCCCAGGGGCAAACCTTGACGGTTCACCGGGACACACACACACACAGAGGGGCACACAGAGGGGCACACAGAGGGGCACACAG
>NW_008660935.1:0-211 GCF_000695815.1 Acanthisitta chloris | reverse complement strand
ATACAGGACAAGTCCCTCCTACCTGCAGCTCCGCGCGGAGCCGCTTGTTCTCCCTGTCCAGCTTGGCCTCCTTCTTCACCATGGAGGCCACCTCGTTGTTCTTGCTAACGCGGAAGATCTCGTACTCCTTCTTCAGGCGCTCGTACTCGGCCGCGCACTCCAGCTCCTGCACCGAGGCTGTCGACTTGAAGCTGGCCCCGATCAGCCCCCC
>NW_008660934.1:25468-46161 GCF_000695815.1 Acanthisitta chloris | reverse complement strand
GTGAACACTGCCAGGGCTGGGGCAGCCACAGCCTCCCTGGGCAACCTGTGCCAGTGTCTCACCACCCTCACAGGGAAATCTTCTGCCTAATATCTCATCTACATTTCCCTCTTTCCATTTCTCCCCATTCCTCCTTGCCCAGTCCCTGCAGTTCCTAACCCAGAGTCCCTCTGCAGCTTCCCTGGAGCCCCTTCAGCTCCTGGCAGGTTGCTCTGAGGTCTCCACACAACCTTCTCTTCTCCAGGCTGAACAACCCCAACTCTTAGCTTGGGGAGTCTGTCTTTGTTTAGAGCCTTCCACCGTGCCCACGAAGGTGCAGGACATGGGGGTGGAAGGAAGGGAGAGAGGGAGGGAGGGAGGAAATCCCTGTGCAGCCCAAAGTTATCCCTGCCCTGTGTTAGCCACGGGGAGCATACAGGGTGGCTTATCCCCTCAGCCACGTGTCAGGCTGAGGCACCAACCTCCTGCCTGAATAGAGCATGTTTCCCTCTTTTTTCCTTTTTATACTAATGAAAGTAAACTCTTTCAGGGTGCTGAGGCACTGGCACAGGTTGCCCGGCCAGTGGAAGGTGTCCCTGCTCATGCAGAGGGTGCAATGAGGTGTTCTTTAAGGTCCTTTCCAACCCAAACCATTCTGGAATTCTATGAGTCTATGATTAGTGTGGTGTGATGCTGTGCTTGGCAGTGTCATGGACCCTGCAGCATTCACACTGACACATCAAGTCATCATTGTCCTGTGCTGTCTTAATATAATCCTCTTTTTCTGTCAGTGTAAAGCACTACTAAAGTTCTACCAGATGTGCTGAAGTGTGGGGGTTTTGCTTTTACAGGGTGGAAAAATACAGACCCATGAAACTTTGTGAAATAGTTGGAAATGAAGACACCGTGAGCAGGTTGGAGGTGTGTAGCTATCCCTGTGTCTTTTTAGGGGTTATCTCAAAAAACCACCTTATTTCTGCACCAATCAGCAAAAGTACTTTTGTATTTTTACCTCCATATTTCAGTATATAGGAAAAACCTTTCTGATTTACTTAAAAATTTACATGTTTTAGGACATATTTGAGTGGTGTGTAAGGAAATAAACTTTCTTCAACTAGGCTGTTTAAATTAGGATGTTTTGATGCAGCTTAGAGAATTTGTGGCTGTTATCATAATATTGTTTCAATGAATAATTTGTATAACAACAGAAAGTACCACTGGGAGGGAAGTCATACCAGTCCGTGGTCCCCATGGGATCAAGTGGCTCTGCTGTGTCCCAAAGGCCATGGAGAGTAAAGTCCTGGTGGGAGGTGTCCCTGCCCATGGCAGGGGGGGGAATGAGATGAGCTTTGAGGTCCTTTCCAACCCAAGCCATTCTGGGATTTTATGACAAATTAGTCTGTGAACACATTATTTGTTAGCAGAAAGTTTAATATAATTAAAGCAGATGCAAAGGAAAGGCAAGAGTGCTAAAGAACTGTGGGATCAAGTGCTTTTACATTTTCCCATGTTATTCTAGGGGCTGATTTCTAATGGTTCATATTACAGAAAAACCCTGAAAGGTTCAATGTTCAAAAAAAAAATGAAAGCAGGGGGAGAAAAACAGAACAGAATTGGAAACTATTTGTTCCTATTATTTTTTTAATATCATTTCTTATTCTTTCTTAGGTCTTTGCAAAAGAGGGGAATGTCCCAAATATTATAATTGCTGTGAGTATTGCTGTCCTGTATGTCTCTGTGTTGGTCCTGGATGTGAAATCTAGCCAGGATAGAATCCCAGTGCCTTGTGTGTGAATGTACTGGTGAGAGATGTTGATTATGTGGCCATGGAGTGATGTTCTTGCAGAATACACAAGTAGACAAGTTTAAATCTATATTGGCCACAGGTGCCTGCTGAAGCACTTGTGCTTCTTTCTCTTTGCATCATCTCCCTGTTGGGGGCAGGATCTTGAGCTCAGGCAGCCTCCAGGCTGATGCTCTCTCTGCAGTTCCTCTGTTGCAGCCTTTTGTAATGGCTGGGGAGACTGCAAAGAGCACAGCTGATAAAATAACATTAAACTGATGGCAATTGCTGCATTGTTGCATTTCTAGGGGCCCCCAGGAACAGGGAAAACCACCAGTATCCTCTGCTTGGCTCGTGCTCTGCTTGGTCCTGCATTAAAGGATGCTGTTTTGGAGCTGAATGCCTCAAATGACAGGTGAGAATGAATAAACCTTATCAAACTTTTAATAAAGAAGCAAATATCCATTTTTATTTTGAAACCCAAGCCAGCTTGGTAGGCTTAATGCTATAGTAAGGCCTCTAGGACTTATTTTAATGCAGTTTTGCCAACTAAAATGTAGGCAGTCTTTGGTGTCTTATAGTAAGGCCTCTAGGACTTATTTTAGTGCAGTTTTGCCAGCTAAAATGTAGGCAGTCTTTGGTGTCCACCTATCAACAGAGATACTATTTCCTGGTGTTTAATGAACTTCATAGATCCTTTCATACTCAAAAATATACACAAGTGGAGTGCAGAATCCATAATGGTACTGTGTGCTTGAATGTACTTGAAAGAGTTAAATTTCCTCCTGCATTTGTGAGTATCTTCCTAAGAATGAGAAATGAATAGGTTGTTTATACTGAAACTCTTTGGTGTATAAATTGAGAGAAATTAGGGCTGTAAGGGCAGTTGAGAGTTGCAGTGTAGGCTAAGGGTATAGCTATGTAGAGGACACTGACTCTGCTCCAAGGATCAGACACTAAGGGCTGATTGTATTTCCCAAGTTCTGTTCAGACCCTGAAGTATTCTGAGGACATTTCCTGGAGGGTTTTTTATGAATACAATACATTTTACCTACCTTTGTTGATATCAGTTATGGAAGAGCTATAGAATCACAACATTCTTTTTCTAAACAGAACAAACATGTTAATCCTTTCTTTTTAAAATGAAGTGTTTTAAAATTAAGGGACTCTGCCTGGGGAAGTGTCCACATTGTGCTAATATGATTCAGTCTCTCCGGCTGTTTTTCTTAAACCTGTGAGCTGCAGCTGGGGCTGTGGATGGAGCTGTGGGAAGAACTAGCAAAGCAGTCTCAATGCTTCTGCCCTTGCTCATTTATTCCCCCTACCTCATGCCAAATGTAAGTCATTTTGTGGCAGTACTGCAAGTAAGGTTAATGATTATGTATGTATTGCTACTGTTAAATTATTTGCTCCAAAACCTCCAAAACTGAGGGTTGTTGGTGTTTCAGTCTGAATCAGTTGGACAGTCTGGCTTGCAGCATGGTTCCACAGCAGTTGTTCTGGCACAGCTGAATGGGCAGGAACAAACAGTAGGAGAATCAGAAGTGCTTCAGCTGCTGAAGAAAATCTGTTCTTTAATTTCACCCAACTGATCATGAACCTCTATCATGAACCTCTTGAATTATTGTTTCAGGGGCATTGATGTTGTGAGAAACAAAATCAAAATGTTTGCCCAGCAGAAGGTCACACTGCCAAAGGGTCGACACAAAATAATCATCCTGGATGAAGCAGACAGGTATATTGTTTTCTCTTGACTATGTGAATGTGTTATCTGTCCTGTGTGCAGAGCTGCAATTTTGGACAGTATTGAGTGTTTCAGGCTATTAAAATTGTTTGTTAGGAAATGAACATGCATTGAACAGTGATCTTAGGAGAGGGATCATAGCAAACAGAGATCATTGCTTCAGGGGAGGTGATGAATACTGGGGTGAAACACTTTGTGATTTAGCTGGATATGAAACAGCATCTTCCAATTTACCAGAAAGATGCCTCATCCCTGATCGTGTTCAGGACCAGGCTGGATGTGGCTCTGAGCAGCCTGATCTAGTGAAAGTTGGCCCTGCCCATGGCAGAGGGTGGAACAAGATGAGCTTTAAGGTCCTTCCAACCTAAACCATTCTGGGATTTTATGATTCTTTCTGTTTGAAAAGAGTCTGGGTCATGTGAGCAGTTTCACTGGATGGATATCAGGAAGAATTTCCTCACAGAAAGTGCTATCAGACATTGGAAGGGGCTGTCCAGGAAGGTGGTGGAGTCGCCGTGCCTGGAGGTGTTCAGGAAATGACTGGATGTGGCACTTGGTGCTCTGGTCTAGTTGACAAGCTGGTGATGGGTCACAGGTTGGACTTTTAATCTTGGAGGTGCTTTCCAACCTTAATGATTCTGTGAAATAGGACATTCTCCACTTACATATTAGCTGTAGTGTTGTTAGCAGTGCTCTTCAGAGCATTAATGATTTGATTTTGCATGTCAGTGTTACAGAGATCTCAGTGACTACCTGCACTGTGAGGTAGTGTGTTCACATGACTAGAAAAAACTTCTTGGTTTATCAGCCCAGAATATCAATTAATTTACAAAGCATAGTTTAATATCAGTGAACTCTAAAGCTTGTATAAAAATAGTTAACTAGTCTGCACCTGTGAGTCAGTGAAGGGCAAAATCCATCCTAACTCCCTTTCTCCCCTCAGCATGACAGATGGAGCACAGCAAGCCTTGAGAAGAACAATGGAGATTTATTCCAAAACCACACGATTTGCACTGGCCTGCAATGCCTCAGACAAAATCATAGGTGAGTGCTGCTGGGCCCTGGGTGGTTTTGTCATATGTTCTCCATACTGTTGGCTAAACTCCAAGGCAGTTTCCAAAAATACCTTGGACCTGTTTGTTGCAAGAAACCATAGTGCTACTGAAAAATCAAACCACCTGTACATTAGCTGATAAAGAGTGAATTTGTGTAGCCAGGGAAGCTTCTGAGCAGCTGGTTTTAATAGATAGTGCCATACATGACTGCAGCAGCAGATTTCTCCTACTTTGGGCTTAATCTCCATCCAACTGTGCTACAGGTGAAGATGTTTGATGTATTGTTTACTGGGCATTGAACCCTTTTGTTGTCCTTTCTGAAACACAATCTTTAAGTTTGCCTATAGGTGAACACATTGTAGACCTCTAGACTTGTTGAAATAGCATGATAAACATCTATGCTCAGAAATCCTGAGCTTTGTATATACATATCTGGGAAAACTCAAGTAGCACATTGGGCTCGAGGGAAGGACTGTAACAATGGTACATGCTCAAGGAGATGTTGTGTTCTGCTTGGAGCTGATGTTCTTTCTGTTCTAAAAGAAGCAAATGAATTGTTGGAACTGAGAGAGCTTCGTCTGAGATGAACACAAATGTTTGGTTGGGTTTTTTGGAGAAGAGAGGGAAATGCTGATGCCACATGTCTGTCCCCAGAGCCTATCCAGTCCCGGTGCGCAGTGCTGCGTTACACCAAGCTCACAGATGCACAAATCCTTGCCAGGCTACTGAAAGTTGTTGAGAAGGAAGATGTACCATATACAGATGATGGACTAGAAGCCATTATCTTCACAGCCCAAGGAGATATGAGACAGGTAAAGGGAGAAAGGCAATGAAAAAAAAGGCTTCTGTTTAAAACAAAAAAGCCTTGAATTGTGGCTCTCAAGGACTTACCTCTGGAGAGGCAAAGCAAAGGGGAATGTGACCTGTGGCTCAGGAATAACTAAACTATTTGGTTTTGTGAGAGTTTAAAATGCATCTGCTCCTAAAAGTTGAGATGGTGGGAGTTGGTTATCAAATTTGTGGGAGGAAACAAAGTTTGCATACATTTGTGGTTTACTGTGCTGCTTAATTGAAAACTGCCTATTTGGCATTATTCTCTGAAGTGGGTTTCATGCTGAGGAGGGGAGTGAGAAGTGGAGCAGTTCAGAAAATAAATGAAGTCTTTATTTTTTCTTTCACAGGCATTGAACAACTTACAGTCCACACACTCTGGATTTGGCTTCATAAACAGTGAAAATGTCTTCAAGGTCAGTAATAGCTGAAAACAGTAATGTCAGAAGTTTAGCCCTACAGCTGTGTGAGGTCTTCTACTGGATACTTAAGCCTTTGAAAGAGTTTTGCCACTTTGCAGACAGCCCTGTGTGTGTAGAAGTTAGAGCACTAGGCCATCAAGAAGCCCATGTGCCCTTTGAAAAGATGTCCCTGATGGCATATATGAGACTTTGTGGCTTTGTAGCTCTCTCAAAGCATGCAAATCCCATAACTGCTGGAAAATTTCACAGTGATAACTTGGGAATCTGTTACTTGGGTATTCTTATTTCGTGCTATTGCATCTGCCGTGGCAGAATAACTGAAAAGTCAGATTACTTAAAATTTAATCTGTATTATAGAATGTATCTGATTCAGTACTTCAGCTGTAAAGAAGCTTGGTGAAAATACCAGAGACTTAATGCAGAGTCTTCTAATATTTACTAGGCCCAGTTCTGGGCCCCTCAATTCAGGAAGGATACTGAGGTGCTGGAGCAGGTCCAGAGAAGAGCAACAAGGCTGGTGAAGGGACTGGAGCACAAGTGCCATGAGGAGAGGCTGAGGGAGCTGGGGGTGTTCAGCCTGGAGAAGAGGAGGCTCAGGGGAGACCTTATCACCCTCTGCAACTCCCTGACAGGAGGTTGGAGTCAGGTGGGGGTTGGTCTCTTCTCCCAGGCAACCAGCAGCAGGACAACAGGGCACAGACTCAAGCTCTGCCAGGGGAGGTTTAGGTTGGATATTAGGAAGAGATTTTTTACAGAGAGAGTGCTCAGGCATTGGAATGTGCTGCCCAGGGAGGTGGTGGATTCACCATCCCTGGAGGTTCTCAAGCTGAGACTGGATGTGGCACTTAGTGCCATGGTCTAGTGACCACTGTAGGGTTGGACTTGATGATCTTGGAGGTCTTTTCCAACCTGGTTGATTGCATGATTCTAAGTGTAGTATTTCTCTTTGATACAGGTCTGTGATGAGCCTCATCCTCTGCTTGTGAAAGAAATGATACAACACTGCATAAATGCAAATATTGATGAAGCCTACAAGGTTGGTTTTCGTGTGCTGTGGCAGCTCACGCAGGCGTAGAGAACTCTGGTTTGAAGAACTCAAAATGTATGTTGTTATTTAACATAAAGGCAATACCATGTAGAGGAGTTGATGAATTAAATCTTTTTTTGTGCAGGAGTTAGTTCAGGTAAATAAGCCGACAAGCAAAAAAAAAAAAAGCAAGTTGTGTTGAAATTACTAGCTAAATAATTGAGGTTAAATCATGTGATAATAGTACACACAGTTCCAGTGGTTCTATACAGCAGTTCCAAGAGTGAATATCCTTGACTTACCTGGTAAGTTTTGCAGATAAACAAGGGATTCTTTTTGCCTGCACAGATTCTTGCTCACCTGTGGCGACTTGGATACTCTCCAGAAGATGTGATTGGCAACATCTTCCGTGTGTGTAAAACCTTTCAAATGCCAGAATACCTGAAACTGGAATATATCAAGGTTAGTACTAACCCAACTCCTGCTGGGGCTGTTTGGGCCTTTTCAAGGAGAGGAAGTGATCAGGGGGGAGCCCAAGGGGTTTCTGCTTGAGATTTCCTGTATGTTAGCACAAAGAAATTTTTTCTTCCCTTAATGCTGCTTTCTTGCCCAATGTGCATCACCAGTGTGTAAGAATAGTCACTTGAAGTTTAACATCTAATCACCCACAGAAGTGCCAGAAATCACTTTAGTGATCAACTAGAACTAATAGCAGATGTGAAGTGAATTTATTATTAACATCAAAGCCTCGAATAACACCTTGAGAACATTCTTCAAGCACATACTTGATTCTAGTCCAATAGAGAGTAAAATTTTCAGTTATATTAACAGACAGTTGAGAAATGGTGAACTGGTGATAGGGAATCACTCCTCATATTTGAAACCTGTCCTGAGGTGTGTGCACCTTGCTGCTTACAAAGGAAGTGGGGAAATAAAGGCTCTGATTTTAAAAGAATCACAGAATATTCAGAGTTGGAAGGGACCCATGAGGATCATCAAGTCCAACTCTTGGCCCTGCACAGGACATCCTGAGAATCACACCCTGTGCCTGAGAGCACTGGCCAAAGAAACTCATTCTAGTTGGTTTACATGGCAAGTTCTCTGAAGAGAACTTCGATGACTCTGAAGTTCAAGTGACTCAGAGCTGCTCTTAGCAGTAAGGGATATGTCCTATTTAGTCACTAGTCAAACTCTGCATAGACTTGGGAAGAAAAGAGAAAATTTTACACTGTCTTTATCCCCAGGAGATTGGGTACACTCACATGAAGATAGCAGAAGGTGTGAACTCCCTGCTACAAATGGCTGGGCTGCTGGCCAGGCTGTGTCAGAAGACCTTAGCCCCTGCAGCAAGTTAGGCACCTCCCAGAGCTGAGGGGAGAGCCTGGTGTGTGAGGGCAGCAGAGCTGTGCCTGACCTGAGTTCTGCATGCAAAGAGCCTGTCCCCTTGGTTCTGCTAAATCACAGATTTAACATTTCTGTAAAAACGTTTTGTACTTTTTTATTTAGACCAATAAAGCTTTAAAATTTACTTTCACCCAAGAACTCATCTGTGTTGTATCACCAGGGTAGAAGAGAGGACTCTGAGTCCAGAGCAGTAAGGTCTGTCCAGTGCACTCAGCAAAACTACTTATGTCCATGCTACTGAGACCAAACTGAGGAGAAACAGAAATGGAATCCCATGGTTGGGGGTTACACTTCAAGCCTGGTCTCACCAGTATCAAGAAGAAAACATTTTTTCACAAAATAAGGTGTTTAATGAAGTTATAATTGAGGCATGCTGAGCTGGTGCCACCCCTGGGTGCTGCTTGAGTGCTGTGAGTAAGGAAGGTATTTCCACCAAGCATACAGAAGAAATAAATAGCACACATTTCCTCATGGTTCCAACTATGTATTTGGGATATTCCTTTTGTAATCCCTAAAAATCTTTACCAAATTCTGGGGTGCTCTACATTTGAGTTCCCTTTTCTGTTCCTCCAGGTTAGGCAGTGTCATTTTCCTACAGTTTCAGCATGCCAAAAAGCCACAGCATCATGTTCTCCTGTCTGTTCAGTTTTGGAAACCACCTTGCCAGTGTGGATGAGCAGTAAGCTATGAAATGCAGAGAGAAAGCAAATGTAAACTGAATTTGACCATCTCCATATGAAATTTGAGACATGTCACTGAGCAGATACATCTTTATCTAATTAAGCATGTCCTGGCTATAGCAGTCACACATAGCAGGGCAGAGGTACAAGTAAGCATGTCCTGGCTATAGCAGTCACAAAGCAGGGCAGAGGTACAAATTGCTGGTGCCTGCACTTCACCCTGCTCATTCTGCATGTGGTTTCCACCCCAGGTGTTCAGTTCTACACTGCAGCTGCCAAATGGATCTTCACTGGCAGCTTCAGTGTGGGGCCTGGCCCTGCACTGAGGCATTAAGGCAAAGGTTCTCCCTGCCTGGGGGCAGCTGGGACACATGCAGGAGCTGTTGGGGGCCTAGATCCATCCCAAACATCCCTTTGGCCATCATACAGCCACAGCATAGGTGTGGTGCTCTCCACTGCTCCCCCTTGAAGGGAAACTCCTTCAGCACCAGGTGATGACCAGCTAGTCTCCCAAGGGCCCAAGACAGGATAGAAAACAAATCCTTGTTGGACAGGAACTACCTCTGGAGACTGTCAGTGGAACCAAGTCCCAGGCAAGAGAGAAACATCCCACAAACTGGTCACCAAAGGTTCACCTTGCCTCCAGGCCACCAATTCAGCAGTTTTTTAGCAGGACTATGTGAAACCTCAGTTCCTGCTCCTACAGAAACAGCTCTTCCTAAGGATTACAAATAGAACCACAAGAAATAGAGGAAAACCCCAGGTCCCCAAGCTCCAGCCCCACTAGGTGTCCCTCTCAGACAAGGCACAAGGGTTCCTGAAGCAGCATCACCGGGAAGGAGGTTCAGGGAAGTGGGAAGGAACAAGCTGTAAGTCTCAGATCGCTCTCTCGAAGTCCAGGGGTAATTTAGCCAGGAGGAGAAAGAATGAGTGGGCAGGGAAATAAGCATAAGCAGGATGAAGAACTGAGCCTGGCAGCTCACAACAGCTGGTCTTGCCTGCAAGGTGCCCAAGTGAGGGACTTTGTGGGGAAAAGCAGCCCTGAATCAGCTTGGAAAGTCCCATCCCTCAGGCTAAAGGTGCAACAGTTCATTGACAGCCACCAGTACACTTGATTTTTATTCCCCCCAGTCAGTCTATCAGCAGCTCTCAGGCTCTTAGGCAAAGGAGTGTCTTTGGCATTCTCCTGAGAGGTGGAAGTCTCTGCACATCAGTCACCCCAAGTTTTGGCATTCTCCTGAGAGGTGGAAGTCCCTGCACATCAGTCACCCCAAGATCAGGAATGTTCACTCAATGCCCATTTTTCTGGTCTTGCCTGCAAGGTGCCCAAGTGAGGGACTTTGTGGGGAAAAGCAGCCCTGAATCAGCTTGGAAAGTCCCATCCCTCAGGCTAAAGGTGCAACAGTTCATTGACAGCCACCAGTACACTTGATTTTTATTCCCCCCAGTCAGTCTATCAGCAGCTCTCAGGCTCTTAGGCAAAGGAGTGTCTTTGGCATTCTCCTGAGAGGTGGAAGTCTCTGCACATCAGTCACCCCAAGTTCAGGAATGTTCACTAAATGCCCATTTTAAAGCAGATAAAGCTGTTCTCAGGTCCATGTACAACCTATCAGGAGTTTCTTCCACACAAACAGCATAAGGAGTTTTCCCCCAGCCTTGCTCACCTCAACAGAGTACAAGCCCTTCAGCAAGAAGAAAACACCAGCTGCTCTAGAGAAGCCCAGAGAAGGCACTATAGGATGTGACATTGAGCTGCAGGTGAGTTGTTTCCTTACCATGAGTGTTTTAGTGCTGCAAACAATTGCAGGACTGACATATCCACCTTGGGACTCCTCAATCCCCCCAAAATGGTGAAAAAGGGGGCAGTTTCCCTCAGTTGAACTCCCCAACATGCTTCCCCTTCTCACCATCTTTTTCCCTCAAGAAAGACCATCTTTGGGGCTTTTGGACAACTTTTTCCCCTTTGAAGGTCCCTTCAAATGGAAGGTCCTGTTCAACTGGGGGTACTGCAATTGAGACTGGGGGTACTGGGGTGCACTGGGCAGGGACTGAGAAGAGGAAATCAAAAGCAGAAAGAAGAAAGACCTTCCCTGCATCCCCATGCACTGTCCCACCTGCTCAGGTGTGCTGCTCCTGTCTCCTGCACTGCCCTTCGGCACAGGACTCAGCCCTTGGCATCTTCCTTGAGCAATGCTCCATCTCCAGGTGCATCCAGGTACTTCCCTAGTCCCTGGGACATGCTCTCACCATATCTCCTTGAGAGATTCCCCAGAATTAGCCTCTTGGATGCTCCTCTCCAACAGCTCCTGCAGCAGCTTCATCCAGATAACCCCAAAGAGCTACAGCAGCAGTGCCCACCTCCTCCTCATCCTCCCTGCCCACCCTGGGGCTGTCCCACCTCCTCCTCACCCTCGCTGCCCACCCTGGGGCTGCTTTCAAACACTTTCAGGACCCAAACCCAAAGTTCAGGTACCACCTTCAAAACTGACTGCTTGAGGATTGCTGCTGCACAAGTCATGCTCACAAAAGAATTTGAAGTAGGTTTCTACCTTGGAAACAAAGCAGGCAGCCCCAGCATTTCAGGTGCAGATGATAAGCTGTCCAGGGGAAGGTAAAGGCAGGAAGAGCTTTCTGTCCTCTCACCTCTGCTGTGGGATCAGTCCTCAGCTGTATTCAGCATTAGAGGCACTAGATTTTCTCTGTTGTAAAACTCCTGTGGAAGGTTTTAGCATTTGTAGGATCTACCAGTAAACCTTCTCTTGAGCCAAACTCCAAGCCAGCTGCTGTTTCAGCTGCGTGAACGTTGAGCACCTGTGGCCTCAGTGATTCTGACAAAAATAGAGCCAAGTCACTTGCAGCAGGAAGCACCTGACATCCCCCCTCCTGCTCCAGGCCTCATGTCACCCTCAGCTCTGCTTCTCTGCTCACTCTGACTGTCCAGAAGAAATGAGCATGGGCTGTGTTCTTTCCTGAAGCACAGTTTCCTGAACTGATTTTGAGGAAGAAGGGTTTGAGGATCTCCATTTTCTACCCATGAGATCCTACACATCACCCTGTGTCATCACATGCTTCCAGCTCTGTCTCACCCGACTGTGCAGACAACATCTGCATCATGCACATCATAACAAACCACAACCACTGCATTTTCCTTGGAAGCTTTTACATTTTAATAAATAAGTGGTCCAAAAGTGCCAGATCTGTGCATCAGGGCTCAGGGTTCTGTTTTGGGGCTGACATTCCTGCAGCCATGCTGAGGGACTGGTGCAGTTTCTGGGGCTGGTGGCTGTGGATCTGACCCTCTCAGTTGTTGCCAGTTCTTTATATTATTATAAAAGAGATACTGGAACATGAGGAAAACTGCCACGGACCAACACTGTGAATTACAAGCTGTGGACAAAGCAGGGATTTAATCCTCTTTAGCTTTTGTGAACAGGTTGGTATGTCATTCAGCTCCAGAGCACCACTGGTGTTGTACACACAACCTCCACCTCGCCAATTCCTCTCCTGTAGGAAACTCCTTCTGTAGGAGAGCACAGGAACTAAACCAGAATGTAATCCCTATGGCTTAATAGCATCATGCATGAGTCACCCTGACAAATTAAGTAGCTGGCTGCATTACTGCTCAGCAATTTAAGGATTCATTTCGTGCTTGACAGGAGGAAACATTGCACAGACTGGCCACCCTCGCTCGAGTGGATGTGCAGGGGAATGAGATGGATGCCAAGCTCAGGGCCTGCCTGTGGTCTCTGAGGGCAGAGAGCTTTCTCCAGTTGCAGGTTTGCAGTTGGACTTCTGTGGGGCTTCAAGCAGAGCATTTCTTCCTTTCAGTAACACCCCTTCTCTGTGATTGTGGGCACAATGTGGAGAAGAGATTTCACTGAGGGGTGGAAATCTCCCCTCTCCCTGTGTGCAGCCTTGCTGGGTGTCCTCTCACAGCTCAGCAAAGGATTTCTTCAGACTTTATGCAGATTGCTTGAAATAAGAGGGGAAAAAACAGTGAGTCCACTGACTTTTAATCCCTGATTTCCACTTAACTCTGCTGCTTACTACATTTTCTTTCCAGAGACAAATAGTGGACAAAAATGTCCAAGCAGAAGCCTTAACCATGCTCCCAGGGGATGATCCCTGAGCAGAGCAGGAGGGACAGAGGTGCCAGGACCCATTTTTCAATTCAGCCTCCCCTGGGGGAGAAATTCTGCTGGCATTTGTTGGTTGGACATGGGGATTTCATAGCTTTACTCTGCAAGCAAAGGCTACAGCAGAGGCATCATTTTAATGGCCAGAAGATGCCTAGCAGGGAGGCTGGGGCAGGTTTCTCAGGCTCCTGTGTCCAGCTGCACCTGGCAGAAGCAAACACCATGGAGAATAGGGTGACTGTGCTTTGCATGGTAGGGACAAATCTTAAATACTCTGCATGGCTTCAGATAGATCAAATTTTGGGGCTTTTCCCACAGCTGGTACCCAGAGTTTGGGGAATATAAAACCCTGTAAATGGAGCTGCCAGCAAGTGGCATAAGAACAAACCTGACAAGGAGAGTGATACTGGTCCCAGTCCTCCCAACTGGATTCCTAGTCCAATCTACACCAGCACTACACACACTAACCAGCATGTCAGTCACAGTCACTCAGTGTTGTGCTCTCTGCAGGTTTTTACTTTGTCTGTCTCGTGTAATATCTGTCGTCAGCAGCATCAGGTTGGTGCTGCTACACAGGGCAGGATATGTGGTCTTAACAGAGAAGGTAGGGCTTGGCTGAGTCCAGGGAATCCCTAGTGCTGCTCAGCCTCTGAGCTGCACAGACCACAGGGGTTTTGGGGGTTCCTGTCTGCAGCACATGGCAGTGCTGCCTCAAGCTGCTCCAAAGTGGTTCAGAGTTCCTGTGCCTGTTGGAGGAGGGCAGCATTGGAAGGGGCTGGGACAGAGGCTGATAAATTTGTCACCACGGTCACTGTTAGTCAGCTTGGCACCAGCCAGAGATGTGGCTTGGGGTGGGTTGGGCTGCCCCTGCTCCTCCACTGCCTGCATGGGAGGCTGCAAGGGCAAAGCTCCAGCCCAGCTCACTATGGCACAAACCCAGTCCTCCCACCCCTACACAAACACCATAAACCCAACCCTTCCACCTCTACATAAATACATCGACCATTTGCTCTCTTTTTACCTTCCCTTTGGCAGAGGGGCAGGGCCTGATGGAGGAGCCGTGTTGATGTAGTCTGGCTCATCATCTGGGCTCTCTGCCTGCAGAGCTGTGGGTGAGGATGGGAAGCACCGATCAGTGAGTTGGCTGATGTAAAAACACACAAACACACCACAGACATGCTGTCTGTCCTGCCAGTATTTAGCCTTTGGTGCTGACATGTTTTTGTGCCTGGGCTAAGAAACCTCAGATCAGTGTCAAGGTCTCCTTGAAGGGACTTCACAACAGCAAATTTATAAACAATCTGGAAGCAGCGAGCCTGGACAGCTCTTCAGAGCCTAAAGACATGGACTTCGATTTAATCTCGAGTGTGCAAACAGGATAACAAGAATCAGTTTGCTTAGGCAGTTCTCACACCAGAGACACAGAGCTCTAACATGCACTGCCTCCCAGGACAGCCTACCCCCAGTGTCTCACAGGAAGCCACACATTAGCTTAAACTGTGGTTAAAAGGTCAACTTGAGAAACTGGCACCCATGAGTACAACTGACCCACTGGGTGTATGCCCTGCCCAGTTCTTTGCCAGAGAGGATTTCACAGCTGTGCTTGCACCAGGGCAACTTCAAAAAGTAAGAGGGTAAAAGACATGAAGGGCAACATGATTCTGTGGCATCCCATGGTCAGGGTTTAGGTGCAGCCACCTACATAGAATCATAGAACCATAGAATTTTAGGAGTTGGAATGAAGCTTAGAGATCATCCAGCCCCAACCCCCTGCCCTGGGCAGGGACACCTCCCACCAGAGCAGGTTGCTCAAGGCTTGATCCAACCTGGCTTTGAGCACTGCCAGAGTTGGGGCAGCCACAGCCTCCCTGGGCAACCTGTGCCAGTGTCTCACCACCCTCACAGGAAAAAACTTTGTCCTAACATCTAGCCTAAATTTCCCCTCCTTCAATTTGAATCTGTTACCCCTTGTCCTATCACTGCAGTTTCTAACAAAGAAAGTCCCATCACAGCACCTTTCAAAGAGTGTATAACAATTTGCACATTGCCTTGGATGTTTATCATGGATGATTGGGCAAAAAAATCCCTCAAGACAGGGCCTGCATTGCCCTGAGTGTGGTCTGCACTGGCCTAGTGCCCCAGGCACCTGCCCATGATCCCCATCCCTAAATGTGAAAACATACCTTCTGCTTGCTGGAGCTTCTTCCATGTGTGCAGTGCTGCGCTGTTCTCATAGTCCACACTCTCATCTGTGACCAAGGAGAGTTTGGACATGATGATGCTGAACAGCAAAAGGACTAAACAAGGGCCTTTGTGACCCCCTCGTGGCGCTGAGCCCGTGCGCGTGGCTGTTTCCAGCCGGCGCTGCCGTCCTGCCGCAGATCTGCTGGTGCTGCCTCATCACTTCTCCAGCCCTGGCCACGTGCCTGGAGCTCTGCAGGCACGGATGGGGATCAGACAGGTCCCTGCTGCTCCTGCCTCCTCTAATCACTCTGCACAAAGCCAGGCAGGAGCAGGACAGGCTTTAGCAGTGTAGAATGTGTGTATTAATTCGCTGAAGAAAACCAAACCGACTTCCTATTTGGATTGCAACATCCCCAGGCTGATGGTGGAAGCTCTGAAGCACACACTGTGGTCCAGTGTCATCCTCCAGCAGCTTCCTGGCTGCAGCCTTCTTGGGTTGGATGTGGTGAGAAACTGGAGCTGGGGGCTAGAACCATAACCAGCTTGGCTGTAGCAACACTAAAAACCTAGAGATGCAGATCCCAAAGCTCCTGAATTGCTGCAGAAACACCCCAAGTCAAAGGGATCAGCCTGGAGGAATCACCACATGCATTTTCCTGCAGGAAGGGGAAATGCTCCAGGCCTACTCTGTGCCTGCAGCATTCCTTGCACCTCAGCTCCATGGCACAGAGCTGAGAGGAAGAGCTGAGTCTGTGAGTGAGGAGGTTTCCCTCAGCTGAGCAGGTCACCATCCCTCTCTGCACTTCCAGATCCATTTTGTGACACCCACGAACCACAACAGTAACACACCTACCTGGACCAGAGCCATGAGACACTCCAATGATGACGTTTTCATAGGAATAGGAATCCTCCTCTTTCTCTGGTGGGGAGAAGAAGGAGGGGAGACAAGGAAGTATAAGTCAGGATCCCTCAATACCTGCAGGAAGGGGCTGTTTCCCACAATTAAATGTACATTAGCTTAAAAATCATTAGTCTTTGTGACAGCCCATGCTGCCCCAGGGACAGGGTATCCCTAGTACAGACAAACCAGGCAGTGACTGCCCCATGGGAGCACCATCACCAATGCATTTGGGCTGTCCTGTTTATAGGCAACAGATGGACTGATGGAGGCTTGGGCATCCTTCAAGCCCCACAGCTCTGCTACACCCTTTAAGAAACGTGTCTCCAGGCACGCACAGGGATGCACAGACCTAGGCAAGAACAGTCTCATGAGCAGCCTGGAGCCATGGGACAGCCAGGCTGGAGAAGAAACCCACCTCACTTGCCTGGAGACTTACCTTTGGGTGGACTGAAGAACCCAGCACAGTTGTAGTAATCCAGAGATATGGGCTCCCTGTGAGAAGAGCAGTGCTGTTAGCTCCTTCTGCCTGAGGCACCCACAGGCTTCCCAGGCTGAGCTATGGGAACGCCAGAATGGCACTGGGACCAGTATGGCTCCGCTCAGTCACACCAGTGGGCAGCACCAGGTACTTACACGTAGGCAGAGTCCCCTTGCAGGCATTCCTCTGCAAGAACAAGGGCTTGGTGTCAGCACCCACACCATGCCATAAACCCAAACACAGCCAGACAAACCCCCCAAGCACAGCCACAGCAGATGTCCCCAGCAGCCCCAGAGCCCATCCACAGCAGAGCTGGGTGGCTGGAGCAAGGGCAGGCAGCCCTGATCCATCCCAGGCCCTGAGAAAACCCCCACTTCTCATGGACACATCCTGCCAGCTGGCAGGGAGATGGGGAATATCCTCCCTGACTTGGGAAAGGAGAGCACAGCCCCACACAGCAATAATCCTCTTAGGGCAAGCTGCAGCTCATGTTGCCCTGGGAGGGAGCAGGGGGCTCTGAGCATCCATCCCCCTCTGCTCTGCCCGTTAATCAGATCAGTGCTTGTCCTACAAAGCAATCTCTAAATTGACCGAGACAGAGCTCTGCCAGCTGCAGTGCTGCCTGCCTGTGCATTCCCTGCTGGCTCCCATCCCCAGGAACCTCCCATCCCCTCACCAGCCTTCCCTCCTAACCCCTGGATATGTGGCTGGAGCATTTACCTGTCAGGAAATTCTGGTACCTGGGCTCAGCCTCCATCCCTGGGGATGAGAGAGGGACATGTTATGCTCAGGCTCAGGCTGAATGATGGGAGCAGTTTGTGAGGGACACACCAAGTGTTTTGGCACCAGCAGCTTTGCCCCCACTCAGCTCTTTGCTTGGGGTTAGGGAACACATCTACAAGGCTGGACACCACAGGGCAGAGGTGCTGGGACAGCTAGGGGTTTTAAATAATCTGGCCATCTGGCTCTAGGCAGGACTGGTCAGCTGCAGCAGGGCAAGCACTGAATTTAACTCAGACCCAGGTGAGATCATGCAGCTCTGGGACTCCCAGCATAGGCAGAACATGGACCTGTTGGAGTGAGTCCAGAGGAGGCCACAGAGATTTTCCAAGGGCTATGGAGACAGCCTGAGAGCTGGGGTTGTTCAGCTGGGAGAAGAGAAGCTCCAGGGAGATTTTAGAGCCCTTTCCAGTGCCCAAAGGGGCTCCAAGAGAGCTGCAGAGAGACTTGGGACAAGGCATGGAGGGACAGGACACAGGGATTGGTTTCCCACTGCCAGAGGGCAGGGAAAGATGGATATTGGGAAGGAATTCTCCTCTGTGAGGGTGCTGAGGCACTTGCACAGGTTTCCCAGAGAAGCTGTGGCTGTCTCATCCCTGGAAGTGTTCCAGGCCAGGTTGGATGGGGCTTGGAGCAACCTGGTCTAGTGGAAGGTGTCCCTGCCCATGGAAGAGGGTGGGACTGGATGAGCTTAAGGTTCCTTCCAACTCAAACCATTCTGGGATTCTCTGATCTTATTATGCATCATTGTGCAGCATTGTGGGCAGGTGCCAATAACAGGAGTGAATTTTATCATTTCCCAGCTTGTTTCCAGGATAACCACCCCCTGTGCCCTGGAAGTGAGTAACTAGCCTGTCAGAGGCTTCCCAAAACCAGTGGGAGCTCCCAGCCAGCACCTACACAAACTAGGCAAGATTGGCAACATCCCCATTTCTGAATTCTGCCGTAGGTGTTTCCCCTGTGGGTGCATGGATGAGGAAAGCATTGATGGTGCCCATCCCAGGGAGATGCTCACCATATCCAGCAGAGCAGGAAGTGCTGAGCTCCTCAGTGGTTTTCCTGCAAGAGAGAAAATTGGAGCAGTGGGACATCAGCAGTTTGGGGGCAGATCCCAACATGGGTATAATTTTACCTGAATACTGCAGCAGAATTATTGTGACTATGCATTTTTTATGTGTTTTGCTGATGGAGAGAAGGGAATTTATCATGTCAAACTGCATATAAGCAAATACTGGCCATTTCTTTTCCATAGTGTACCTGTTTTGTGCAGCCATAGCTCGTTTCCTCGGGTTTGGTTTAAATGGTTGCCAGAAGAACACAGCCAGAGAAAGTCTAATCCCACTATTGACCATCAATAAATGAAGCAGCCTGATTGAGCTGAAGATGTCCCTGCTCTTTGCAAGGGGGTTGGACTAGATGACTATTAAATGTCCCTTCCAACCCAAAGCATTCTTTGACTCCAAGCACAGCCCAAGCCACATCTATAGAGCCCAGAACCCAAATCCCAAACATTCATGTATGTTGGAGGAATTTTATCCAACCTTGGCTCTACAGCTACATTTCATGTGGGTATTTTACCTACCTTGCTATTGATAAGTTTTCAGGTTCCTTAATTTTTTCCAGCCTTGGGGTTGCAGCTGGCACCAAGAACAAAACAAGTGTTAATGCTTATGGCAGATATTTCAAAGAGCACAGAGCATCTACTACACAGGATTCCCCAGGTCTGCCAAGCATTTTCCTAATGCAGCCCAAAATAGCTTCCAAATTGACCCTTGAACATCCATAAATGGCCAAAACAGCAAACAGCTAGAGGAAAACTGGTGTCTGTGCAGACCACAGAGCAAGCAAACACATACCAGAGGAAGCTGCTGCCTTGTGGCCTGTTCTCCCCCAAACCTGCTCGACTCAGGGGCTGTTCCCCCTCCCTTCACACTGTGAGGTGCAGTCATGAGCTTTGGTCAGACTGGGCTGAAGCAAAGACACCTAATGGGGTTATGTGGCTCAGTGTCCCAGGGCAGGAGTGGCCCCGCAGAGCTGCCTGCAGACAGTGACATTTCACAGGGACCCTGTCAGCAGCTTGTTGTGATATAAAGCCCCAAAGGTCAGTGCTGAACCCAACCTGCTGCAGGAAGCAGTGAGGGGGGATGATGAATGAGTCACTCCTATCACTTCAGGCTCACCCACACCTTCATTTTCACAGCGTGCACAGTGTGGTTGGAAGAGCCCCAATTGTTGAGGCTTTGCTTTTCAATGACATTTCTGTAGTGTTTTATTTTCAGTGCAAAGGGAGAGCTTTTTCCCTCGAGCTCAGAATTCACAATCCTAGAAGCATCTAAACTGCTTTGCCAATCAGTGTCATCATTTCACTGCCTTTGATTTTGACTTCCCCCCCACTCTGTGCATGCAGGACCCAACCCACAAGGCAGGAGCCCCATGCAGTGCTCATACTCACCGGAATAGGATCGAATCACCTCAAAGCTCTGATGGCTTTCAAACCTGGAAAAAATAGCAGTATAAACTCAGCTGAATTTGTGGGGTTTTTTTGACAAGGAAAATGGTTGCAAGAGACCTCACTGTCTGGTGGGTGGAGGGCAGAGAGCACAGCCTCCGCGCTGGGCTCGGCAAAGTGCCGAGGGGCATCACTCAGTGCATCACACAGGACCTGTACAAGCTGGAAGCATTTTTCTGGACTCTTCTTTGATGCTTTAAAGTCAATATGTCCTTCTAAACCATTGGCAGAGCAGCCAACATCAGCTAAGGGAAGGACCCAGGGATGAGGAAAACATGATGTAGGATAATTTCTACTCTGGTGCTTTATCCACCAGTTAAGACCAGGAGAACCTTTTTACACACACAAAAAAAGGGTGTTCATTCATGAAATGGCTTCAAACCCAGCTAGTACACCTCCACTGCTGCCCCTGCCCCTCTCAGCATCCCTTGCTTAACATCAACCTGAAAAATATAACATTATCAATGATACAATAAAATCCATGCCAGCAACTTCTTTACTTCTTAGTTAAGTAAGTTAGGATTCAAGAGATCATCTGCTGCAGGTGCATATAAACACTTATTAACTGCTTAGGTAACCCCTTCCCCCACCTTCACTGGGGTCACCCCCATGCCCAGCTGGGATTCACAGCACAGGGCTGGTGGGACATGAGGTGTCAAAGGATCTCACTGCAAATGTGTTGAGCCAAACCACTTTGCTTGCAAAATGCTCCAACTAACCCAAGCCAGACCTCTCAAAAGAGCACACACCACCATGAGCCTGAAGTCAAGCCACCTAATC
>NW_008660934.1:18060-25417 GCF_000695815.1 Acanthisitta chloris | reverse complement strand
GGGACAGAGCCTGCACTGGCTGCTCCATCAGTCTGCGATGGACCACGCCAGAACCTTCCTCCCTCCACAGAAACAAACACTCCAACCCCTCAGAGGCCTTTGCAGAGCCTCTTTGCACCTCATTTGTTCCTGTATCAAAGGTTAGAACCCAGTTTTTCTTTTTCTTTCTATCATTTACTGTGGTTTAGTTCGTTGCTGAAGGAAACAAGGGTGTGTGTATGTACACTGCATTTCCTTCACTGCTTGTGCTGCAGGTTGGTGGTTGCTCTGCCATGGGGTCCCTCCAGCCCCAGTCAAGGTCAGGGGCTTCTTTATGAGGTTACCAACCTCTCTACCTCATCTCAGGTCATGAAGGAACAGGATAAAGACTTGCCCTTCCAATTCTCCCAGACCTTTTTCCAGCTAGTTAGTTGATGACTTGTAGGCATCACGGTCAGAGCTTGGGTTTCATTTTGGATTGTTCATTGCCCCTTCAGCAGTGCCCTGGGCTGGGGCAAACCACCCTGCATGGCCCATCCTGGCATTATTTTATTTTATACACCTCCAGGTTTCAGTCAGGTCTGGTTCTGGCCAGGGTCTCAGCCCAAGTGAGCTGTTTTTGGGGGAGAAACATGACAGTGAAAGGCAACTTACTGGCTCCTTGGCTCCCTCAGCTGCGTCTCCCGCTTGGTAGCTAGAAGACAAGGGAATAAAAAGCACTTAGAAAAGTGTGATTTGGGAGCTAGAGAACAGAAAGGGCCATTAAACACGTTCACAAGACTTCTTCAACACAACAGGGCAGCGGAGGCAGCAAGCAGCAGCTGCGATAGGGTTTTGATTAACTTCTTTGAAACCATATTTAAATTGTGGGTTTTGCTTGCAAAGCAAGGCAGGTAGTCCTGTCCCCAAACCCCAAACTGCAGCCTCTCTCACCCACTAAAATCTACCCATTGCTCGGGGAGGGGCTCAAACCCCCACTTGGGTGAGTGCTCACCCCACTCTCTCTATGGATTTATCCTCCAGAGTCTCCTTCTAGATCCTCTGCAGGATTTGTGCATCTGAAGCTGGTCCTCATGTGGAGTGTCCCAAAGCCACTACCACAATGACCATGGAGAGGGGTCTGCAGCCCATGGCATTGCACCCACCCCAGGGAATGGGTGCTGCAGTTTTGGGTGGTTTTTCCCTAGCAGCTTTCTGGCTGCATCTTCCCAGCTCAAGCTGCTGGAAGCATCCCCAGGAGGGCAAAGCTTCCGAGCTGGCACATGGCTGAGCAGAACCAAACCAACTCAGAGGGGAAATCCCAAGAGGAAAGCCCAGCCCAGGGCTGTGGGGAGGACCCTGGAGCCTGCAGACAGGACTTACCAGACTGTTGGCACCTGATGCAGAGGCTGACAGCTGCCCCGAGCAGCATCAGCGCTGCGGCCGCACACAGCAGCTCCAGCTGCACCATGGCCTGGCCCTGTCCAGCCTGAAACACAGCAGTGAGGGGAGCCCTGTGAGCATCAGGGGCACATGGGGCTCTGAGGCCATTGCTCAGAAAGCTTTCACCCCCAAACAGCCACGTGCTGTGCCCTCACAGCCCCATGGAGCCAGGCAGGTGCTAAGGATGCCAAAGAGGCTTTTGCATTGTATTACAGGATGGCAAAGGCAATGTCCTTTCCTGCTTCAATTTACTCATTCCCAGTCCCAAAACCCATGTTGCCATCATCAAACATTGCCAGCAAACACTAATTTTCTAGCATCTAGAAGAGAGGGTGAAGAGGGAGGCACCTGGCAATACTCAAAGTGCCAAGCCCTTTGCTCAGAGTGCTCTGCTCTGGCTGCTTCCTGCAGCACAGAGTGATTTGGGGTGTTAAATTCCCCATGCTTCTTTCTGCACTGAGCTGGCTCAGCCACCAGCTCTTCCCCTCCTTTCCATGACAGGCTCCTCCACAAACAGCAGCTAACATTTTGTAATAATCAGCATGATTTGGCTTCAGCTCCTTCCTTTAAAAGGAAGGGCTTTGTATTGGGTTTGTATTTTACAAACCATTCTATAAATATCACAGAAAACAGCCTGCTGGCACTGACATGGATAGTTTAGCCCTTTTCTATTCCCCAGGGACAGATTTTCTTTAGTTACAGATTACTTAATTTATTTTTGTTTCTAATAAACTTCTTTTGCCCCTAGGGATGGAGATGCTTCAACTTGCCAAAGGCCAGTACATCATCACTCTGCCTGGCAGGAAGCTTTCCCACTGCCTAGCCTCAACCTCCCTCATTACAACCTAAGCCTGGATTGTATAGCCACTATGGGTGGGGGAGGAAAGAGATATCTATCAATGACTAATTGAAATTGTTCGAAATGGAAAGAGATATCTATCAATGACTAATTAAAATTGTTTGAAAAGATGCAACAAATATCAATAACAGACAGTAGAAAACAGTAGTTTGAGTGTGTCCTGCTCAGTACATTCTGCCTCTGCTTGTGTAAAGTGGAAAAAAATCACATTTCTCCACCCCAGCTGGAAGTTGCCCAATACCCTGTTCACATGGAAGAAAACCCAAGGCCTCTTGCAGCAGCTAAGCCTGTTGGTGCTGAGCAAGTGTCCTCCTGCCCATGCCAGGTGCTCAGTGCTGTGGCCAAGACTGCCAGTGGGAGATCTGCGATCCAGTTTGGCATGTCCCAGTCCTATGCCAGATTCCTAATTACCAGAGCATTGTGTAAATCATCATGTGTAAATCAGTGTGGGGTGGGGGAAGGAGAGGAAAGACAAAGCTCCCCATTTCTGCTCCAGACAGTCCCTTGAGCCCAGCATTGCTCTGCCTTTGCCAGGAGGGAGCAACAGCCAAAGGGCTTTGGTGTCAGTGTCCTCTCAGCAGTGCCTGAGCATGGTCTGGCTGCCCAAAAGTGACCCAAAACCACTAGGATGACAACTTGGCTTTGATGCTGTTCCTCTCTGCTTGGGAGAAAAAAGAGTTTATTTCTACTCCTTTCCAGGTTGCCTGGGCTCCCCAGGACATGGACACTCCTGGCTCTTACTCCACCTTGGCTTTGCTCTCTAAAGACCCCCTGGAGCCTCACCCTGCACAGCTGAAGAAGATCTGTCAAGTCATTCTAAATTAAGTGAGCCCAGACCCCCATGGATCCACCCTGGGGGTATAGGATCAGCACCCCCAGCCACAGGCAGGGACGGAGCCTGGTCAAAACCATGTGGTTTCTCACATTATTTTTTCCTTGGCTCAGCATCCCCCATGGAAATCATGAGCTGTGGATCAGCTCTAAAGCATCTGCAAGAGGCAGCTGAGCGGAGCTGGCCCAATGCTAATGACTGAAATCCAGTATACAAAGGGCTGCAATGCTGCTGCTTTGTTTGTGGGCTTTTTGGGTTGTGTTTTCTCTTCTTTTTCCTCTCAAGTGAAGACAAGGCAGAGCTGAAGGTACCTGACAACACTGACCTAGTTTGTTCCATTGCATGGCAGCCACCACCTCCCTTCCCGAGCTGGATTGGTTTCCACAGTGGGCTGTGAGGCAGCAAACCTGTCTGCTCCTGAGCCCTCCACTCACCAGGGACACCAAAGGTGGTTATTTGAGGGGCTGCCAAGCAGGGTACCATGCATCCCACCCCATCACAACATCCCCCCAGAGAAAGCTCACACATCAGCCTGGAGGTCATTTGTGCACCCCAAACACCCAAGTCCATGGAAATCCTTTCTTTTGGTACAAACCCTCATGTGGTAAGGAGCTGACAGAAGGAGGTGATGAACAGATTTATGACAAGCAGAAGGCTGGAAGCACTTACTCATGGCTGGCAGGATATAAATAAAATATTTGGAAGGCTGAACGTGCTTCCCTGCTCTGCCTTGGGGAGATGGAGAGGAGAATAAATAGACTCGAGCCACTGAGGTCTGTGCACAGAAGGACATGCAGAGTTCATGCCTGGCCAGCCTTGCTTTCAAGATGCTGAATCCAAACCCAGGGAGAAAACAGGTTCTCATCTAGTTTGGGAGTGACATTCGGACAGTGATGCAATGCCCTGTTCAGCTCATAACACTTCTCTCTTCTCCTTTTGCCTGTTTTTCCCCTTTTCGTGCCAGCAGAAGCTTCTCCCTGCACAGGGAAGCTGGTGGGGCCGTGGCACACACTGCCAGCATGGCCTGAGCACCACAGCCCTGCAAATCCCCCAGGAACAGCTGCTGTGGACAAACAATTCCCAGGAGAGCAACGTGCTGGAGGCTGGATACAGCCACAGCCTCTGTGGCACCTCTCCTGCAAGGGGGAAGCTCAGCTTCCCAAACAGGAGCTGCTCCTTCTGTGGCCTCAGATATTTTTAGCAGTCAAGGAGACAGACGTTAATTCTTCCCAAAAAAACGGGAAGAATTAATCAACTTGCAAAAGCTCATTCACTCTGTGCCAGGTCTTGTCAGCCTGGCTGCTGGTGGGGGAGGTGTCTGGTCCTAAATTAGGGATTCATCCCAGCTCACTCTGAAGTGAGCCAAGGGAAGGAGAGGTGGTTTTATTGGGGAAGACCAAAAGATCTCCCACTTCTAAGTCTGCTAAAGCATCGAGGGAGACTACACGGACATTCACTGTATCAGTCCAAGAGCAACACACCAAGAGCTCTGTTCTCCCCAAGTGAGAAAAGATGTTTGAATTCAAATAAGACATTCCTGGCTTATACAATGAGTGGATCTAAGCTGGATACACACAGCCTAGAAATAAAACTCTCAATGAACGGAAAGTCTGGATAGAACTTTCCAGCAGTGGCAGAAGAGGCACAAAGCTCACTTAAAACCCTTCAGGAGTGTTTAAAACTAACTTAAACATTTTGCTGGAAAAGCCAGGAGGGTGAGGAATGTGTTGCTGTGGCCTGAGCAATGTCTGGTTTTCCACAGGATAATTTCTGATCAAGACATTTTAGCCCTTTGCACACGTCGAGTTCACATTGCAAGATAAAGACCCAAATTGCAGGTTTAGGTCGTGGATTCAGCCTGTTTGCCAAAAAAAAATGCACAAAAGGCAAGTATAAACCAGTCACCTTCTCTCCCCTCTACAAAGTTTCGTGGTCTGCACCAGTTTGCAGTAAATCAATGCTAATTCAGGCTGGTGGGGTGAGTCACTGGTATGAAATATATAGTGGGGAGTGTATTTAAAGCCTCACCATATGAAATTCAGCACACTGACTCTGGGAACAGATGCAATATTCGGCTTGACTCAATGTCTCTAACATGTCTAAGAAAAGAAACTCTACTTTCTGTTTGCCTGTGTGGCACAGATTGCCACAGAAAGTCCCAGTAATTTAGAAATTAAAGTCTCAGGCCAAGGAAGCTCCTGCAGTTGGAATCACTTCACTGCCCAGCACTGAGCCTCCAGAAAAGCTCCTTTCCAGAGGTCTGCACATCCCACTCCCTACCAGATTTATGCCAGTGTCAGGCTCCTTAGGAAAGCTGCTGCTGCAGAGTTCAAGTCTGGCTTTGCACAGCTATTCAGGCAGATTATTTCCTGCCAGGGGAGCAGTAGATGCATTTCAGCAGAACATAGGACAAGAGGGGGAAATTGGAATTGATAAATCAGCTTTCATGTGGATTATCCCTTTGGAAAATGCTTTCAGAAATCCTCAGGTGGAAAATACACCACCAAACCCTAATCACAACAGGCAGGGCAGCACAGGGAGGTAATTCACAGACACATTTTGTAACTTCTCCTGTTCCAAGCAGCACCAAAGCCACACAGCATCCTGCACCTCAACTGAGAGCCCAGGGGATGCCACGTTAGCGATATGGAAACCTGTGTGCATGTAACTGCCTACTCCAGAGCCAGGAAAATGAGCCAATCTCACACAAGATTATCCTGAAATCATCCTCTTCTGCTACAGCCTCTGCCTCATGGCCCATATTACACTGCACATTGAGCACAGGAGAAAACTGATGCAAAGCCAAAACTCTTTCCATCTAGGATTAGCAATTTCAAACACTTACATGCAGTGAAATAAACACATTCATATCTGTGATGCCAGTCAGGAAAACTGATGGAAAACCCAGGAAGTGTCATTTGAATCAGCTATTTCATAGGATTGGGCTTTGGAGGGGGAGCAGCAGTCCCAGGAGCCACAGGCAGGAGCCATTAGCAGGACTGAGTGGATTGGGATGAGGGAGCTCAGTGCAGATGGAATCCTCCAGAATGTTTTAGTGGATGTGAATGCAGAAATATCGTCATTACAAACCTGCCAAGCTGCCAGCAGCAGGGGCAGGGGGAGGTATAAAGAAAATCAGGAAATTTTTTTCCCTGTTAAGGGGTTCAGGCATTGCAATATTGCCCACTCAGGAAATTTTTTTCCCTGTTAAGGGGTTCAGGCATTGCAATATTGCCTACAGAGGTGGTAGAATCACCAGTCCTGGAGGTGTTTAAGAGGCATCTGGATCTGGCACTGGAGGATATGGTTTAGGTGTTCCAGCAGTGACAGGTTAATGGTTGGACTTGACGATCTTAGAGATCTCCTCCAACCTTGATGATTCTGTGATTCTAATAGTATTGTAAGATGAGCAATCCAGGTTGTATGGGACAGACCCATCTTGGGTCCAGAGGGGTTTAAATGCTGCTGAGAAGAGAACAGTCAGTAATTTCCTACCTTGGAGCTCATGAGGTGACAGTCAGGAGCAGCAGTGAGGAGGAACGTCCAGCATGTTGCTTTTCAGAGAGAGATGACCTTGAACCCTCTTTGAAGGGTCACCAAGATCTAACCTCACCTCTCCAAGCTCACCAAACTCAGTGGGACACCCCAGAGCCCCCACAGGAGCCCCTCACCCCCCGAGGCACCTTCCTCTCCCCATCCCTCAGCTCACCCACAGCCTCAGCCGCTCTCCCCGCTCGGTCCCATCTCCTGCTGCCCCTCAGAGCCTCAGCTGCTGGTGCTGGAGCTGGTTCCTCCAGGGCTCGTTAGCCAGTTGTTGGTTTCCTGTCACCATCTGAATCACTAACCCAAACATCCGCCGCTCGGCCGGACAGCGTCGCCCCACGGGGACAGCCTTGCACACACCCACCCAGGCAGGAGCTCGTGGGGTCACCTGCTGAAGAGGCTTGGACAGCACAGAACCACACACACCACCCAGGTCACTTCCCAAGCAGCTCTGGAGTTTCACATGGGGCTGGAGCACTGAAGAAAGTTTCCTTTCAGCGAAGTGACTTGGAAGGATTTCACACTGAAGCCTGGAAAAACTTGAAGAAGATACAGCAAAAAGCAAATCCTCTCTGAGTTTCTAGAGAAAAGATGGTCTCAGTATCTTCAGTGTCTGAAGGGGCTACAGGGAAGCTGGAGAGGGATTCTGTTAGGAATTGCAGTGATAGGACAAAGAGTAACAGAGTCAAATTGAAGGAGAGAAAGTTAGATTTGGAAAGTTA
>NW_008660934.1:0-17813 GCF_000695815.1 Acanthisitta chloris | reverse complement strand
CCTGGCAGTGTTCACAGCCAGGTTGGCTAAAGCCTTGAGCAACCTGCTCTGGTGGGAGGTGTCCCTGCCCAGGGCAGGGGTTGGGGCTGGATGATCTCTAAGCTCCATTCCAACCCCTAAAATTCTCTGATTCTATGATCAGGTGTCAAAGGCAGCAAACAGCCTGAGGTCACCACTGCTAATGGCCAAACCTGGAGCTGTAAAACAAAACAGTCCCTTACACTTTAGTGTTGGCAGTTTGCAGGCAGCAAACACAACCTCACTGCACTCTTTAAAAAATGCATTTGAAAAGAAATTCTTTCATTCTTTTGGTGCTCGAATAGAATAAGGAGAATTTATGAAGAGTGAGGAAATTATGTACTTAGAGTCCTGTCAGAGTCCATGAAATACAGATCCTGCTCCAGCAGGAAAGCCTGGGAGAGTCTGCACACACACATGGAACTGCTACTGCAGCACCACAGCCACAGTGCACACAGGTTCCAACCACAAACAGAACACCCCATGCTGCCTCTCACTGGGGCTCTGGAGTGCCTCTCTTACATTCAGGCATGGAAATGATTCAGTAAAGGGAAATTTCGTTATATTTAAATGAGGGCACTCTGAAGCTGCCACAACCACCCACCTCCAGCAGCTCTCTGTGAGGAAAGGTGACTCTTCTGTCACAGAAATAACAAAACAGCCAACTGGTTATGACTTCTGCAGCTCTGGGATGGAGCTTGGCCATCAAGATTTCAGAGGAAATGTTGCTTTGATAAGACAAAAAACCACTCTAAGTGCAAGTAGACTTTCTCTCTTCCAGTTCTACCCCAAGATGCAAAAGTAATTGCTTTGATGCACCTTCCAGAGCTGTTCCTCACATGAAATCTGGTTGCAGAAGCCTAGCTTGAAAGTAGTATCTATAATCTGAGCCAGACCCAGCTCTGAACACCTTACATGACTTCTGGCTGGTCTCTCTGTAAAGGACACTACACAATGTGAAATGCTTTTCTGACTGCCAAAACAGTTGCTACAAAATTGACATTTCTTGCAGAGGTCTTAGCCATGAAGTAGTTTACTAACAGCTTCCCAGCAGAGTTTTTGTGTTCAAACACAAGCTGATAACAGAAGTTGTGCAAAAAAAGTTCTTTACAGCAGAACTGATGCTCTGAATATGCTGGAGACAGTTCATCCTTCATATCAGAACTGGATTTCATCAGGAACAGACACTGCTAAAAAGGTGCCATGTATTTGCTTACAGGTTCTCTGGTGGGTTTCACAGCTTCAGAAATGACTCACTGCCGTGGTATGGACGTTACCACAGTTGGCATGGGCTGCACCTTGTGTCAGTTCCCTAATTTTCTCCTTGACCACTCAGCCTTTCCAGAGCAGGCAAAAGCTGTGGCTGTGCCTGAGGAACAAATCAGCAGGGTCAGCTCTTGAGCAGGGCAATGCCCTTCGAAGGCATCAGTCCATTCTAGAGGCCAAGCACCTTGATTGGAAGGTGATTGCTGCAGTAACACACACCTCTGTATAGATTCCATCTCCCTTCTACACATTTCTCCTGAGAAGGGCTGGAAGTAGAGTTCAGGACGAGAGTCCTCACTCCAAGCACCTCCCAACACAACCTTGGGTTCTGCTCTCTGTGAGGACAGACCAAATCCCTCTCAGATGCACACACAATAAACCCTCAGGCCCCAAACCTTGGGGATATTAGCTGGGATACCAGGCTTTACCCTGAATCTGTCCTCTCCTCCTCTAACACCTCTGTCTCATCTAGACCTGCTGCTAGAAACCATTCCTGGTCTGATAGAAGGTCACACAGGAGCACAATCCTTTGATCTACTGCAATCAGTTATAGACAACACCACGTTACAATTTCACCTCTCATGTCCTTTCGAAAGCTCACCAATTTCAGCTTGGGGTTTGTTTTCCCCCCTTAACAAGCACATAACTTCTGCTCCTTCAGGGAGCTTCACCAGCTAATTAAACCTGCTTTTTCACTTTTTGGTACACAGCTGCAGACTGATGTCTGGGGTCCAGAGAGGTTGTGAGAACCCATCTTCCACCCTGCCCATCTTACCTGAGGTCTGGGAGGCCAAATGCCCTGAGTGCTGGTTCATGTCTTTCAGCTAAAGGAGGGGTGTGCTCAAAGACCAGCTGGCTTTGCTTGAACCAGGTGCTATGACTAATTTCTCATCACTGTTAGCAGTGAAACAACGGCTGGAAACCAGTGCATCACCTAAACCTGACCTTCTGCACAAACACACCCAATGCTGGAAGGTTTGAGGAAGCTCCAACAGGCTCTTTCTCCCCAAGCTTTGTGAGCCAAGCGTTGCCTGCTGCATAGACCAGCACCCAACCCCACGTACTTTGGGACAGAATAAGCACATGTCTCACCCCAACCACTACTTATTTGTTTTGCCCTCTTTTCACAGCAGCTTTAACACAAGCCATGGCTTGGAGGAAATTTTCTGACCTACTGAAGTCGTGCTGGATATTTTTGTATAGACTAAGAAAAGACTTTTCTCTTTGTTGTAGTGGCACGAGCCTTTCCCCAGGCAAAGGGGAAGTGTCACCTCCTCCCCTGCCCCAGCTGCACACCCCACTGCTCCTCAGGCCTCACCGAACCGAAACTGAAAGCAGCTCTGCTCCCACTGAAGGAAGATACATGCTGCTACCACCCAGTGGAAAGTCAGCTCACAACCACCAGCCCTGGGCACTTCACCAAACTTTGGCCAACTGAAATCTGCAAAGACTAATCCTGAACGTCCCCTATGGAGCCACAAAGCTTCTTCCCACTCCTTTCCTTAGGAATATCCTCATAGACACAATAATCCTTACATTTGCACACAAAAACCTAGAAGGTTTGAATGCTTTTATTGGAAGTTTTATACAGCGATACAAATTATACAGATTGGTTACAGTACAGATTTTGCAGGGGTTTGTAGAGGTACTTTGTGAGTTTTTGGTTTATTGAAAAGAAAGAGGCAGATCTCGGGAGCACGGTGACATGAACAAAACAATCTCAGGGTAGGAAGCAAATCCCTACCACAGGGAACACTAACCTGGCTGAAACCTACTGGGCAGAAAGGTGGTGGCAGCGTTCCCAGCAATAACATCCCTAAACATCAACCCTGGGATACTCTAGAGCTTTACACAGGGATTGGTGAGCATACAGGTAAGCAGGTTGTTCCTGTAACAGCACTGAGAGTCCTCACAGCCCTTGGATGCACTTTGCTGCAGAGGGGACAGAAATGAGGGAGGCTGATGTCACACCAAACCTGCCATCGAGCAGGAGGTGTCCTAGAACAGAGCTGTTGCCATGATGGAAAAGGAAACCATGAAATATTTTAGATTTAGTCACTCAAACAGGTACAGTGAGATGAGGAACATGATCTCAGACCCGACGACGCCGACGCGCGCGACACTGCGACACCACACTGCGACCAGAACCCGACGTGCCATTCCTTGTGCCCATCTCAGCACTGGGCTCAAGTGAGCAGACACAGGAGGAACAGCAAAGCTCCTCTGCAGGCCCTAACGTGCAGGATAGGTGCCAGCTACCCACCCAGAGCTTTGGGAGTATGTTTCTCCAGTTAGTCCAGAACATCTAATGCCATCTAGATATTGCTATTACTAATGTGCATCAGGCTGGAGAGTCAAGTGTTTGGCACTGAAAGATCAAAGCCTTTCAGAAAGCAGGGTCAAAAAGATGATGACATCATTTTAAATGCTTCTATTCAGTTTGGTTTTACACTGCTACAGCAAGTGGTACCACAACTAAGGGAATAAATCACAGAGTCTATAGATAAAGTGTATGCACCCATAAAAGATGGCTCTCTGCCAATATACTTGGTTCCTTAAAATCCTCCAGTGGATAAGTGGCATGTGAGAGGAGGGAATCAGCTACCAGGTGAGAAAATTCTAGTCTCAGCTGGAAATCAAACTCCCCTTCAGCTACAGAAACTTCCCTTGCTAAAAATTTAAGACAAGCAACACCTAGTACATTGCACCCCAAGAATCCAGCCCAGAGAAGCCCTGGAGAACTACACAGGGAACTGCTGCTAGGTTGGAATATGCTGGGATAGACCAGTGGCCCCATTCCTTAGGCTGGTAGTGAAACACAGACACCATCAGAATGTAAAGCATAAACTTAACACAGCTCTCAAGATGCTCAACGTTAGCAGCTCATCACCCCAGTCCTTGTGAATTACCAGGAGATGCATTTCCACACCCGGAGAAGGAATGAGGTCCCTGCAGGAAACCAGTGCCTGGCTCCCAACAGCACTGCCTGGGGCCAACCTGACACACACAGCCTGCGACCAAAACACCCTCAGGGGAACAGGGGATTCCTGGCAAAGTCACTCCAAGCAGCTTTGCCCAAAGCAGGCAGCAGGACAAGGGCTGCTCCATGAGCTGCTCCACGCCAGAGCTCTGGTGAAGGGGTGGCATATGCATTCCAAGATTTGCTGGCTTGAGTATTAAATCTTTCCTACAAAAAGGAGGGATTGTGATACCACAGGATTTGCTCTAAAATTCTCACTGTTCTATCATCTTTTCTGAAGCCTAGTCAGCAGGCAGCACCACAGGTAGCAAATGCTCCTACTAGGCTATGTACTAAAGTCAGGATTGAAACTATAATGGCAACCATAGGACAAGTTCAAAACAATCAGCACCATCCAAACCTCCTTGGCCACAATCACCACCACCACCACCAGCCCTGGGACACCTGGCAGAACTTCAGAAATTCAGTCAGCAGTGGAAATGCTTTCAGTAGGGCCAGTGCATCTCAGGAGCAGGTGAAGAAGTTGCTGCTACTTGAGGAAGGGCAGGAAGTCACCCCCAAGGGTGTAAATTTACCATCTACCATCACCACCTCTTCCTTCAGCCAGCAGAACTAGACTGATGGCCACAACCACGAGGCCCCTCAGGAGCTGCTCCAGGCTAGCACAGCCCAGTGGGTCGGCAACACACCCGTGCCAGCACTGAGCTGCTGCTGGAGCACTGGGCTGAGCTCTCCAAGGAGCACTCCTAGGCTCAGGAGCTCTGTGGAGGTTATTTTTTGGTGGTTGCCAGCAGAGTTTGCAGCATGTTAAATGCTGCAGTTCACTCCTGCAGTGTCCCATAACTCAGCTTCCCCACCTGCAACCCAACTGGAGAAACACACCAAAGCACTTCCTATAGTAGCAAAGCAAACTCAATTTCAATTCCAAGAACTGCCAAACTGCCTTCAGTCCTGTTTATTCTTTTTTAAGCTTGAAGTAAGCTCTGCACAGCTACTAGAAATAACTCAGTGAGAACATGAAGAGCCACAAAGTGAATGATCCATTTGCTACCACTGCTGGTACCTCCGTGGTCTGGGCTTTGCCATACCAGGCTTAGCTTTGAGCTGCAGGTAAAGTTAAGCTTTACAGGTTAAACCTCAACTGATTGTTGCTGGTAGGAGAGAAAAAGAATCTTGTTTCCTCCTACAAAATTTAAATGCCACATCATATATTAAATATAGTTGTGTCAGCTGTTGACACAAGTCGGTTTGGTAGGAAAATGTTCATCCACTACATTTTTGAAGGAGAGAAAGAAAAAAGGACTGGAGGAGTCTGACCCTGAGCTGCATGGGAAGCACAGTGTGGAATGCTCAAATGAAACCAGGCAATGCATGGATGTCTGCATATGAAGAACTACTGAAAAAATAAAGGTATTAAATGATTTTGGGATCAGGCTGCATTCATTAGTGGGAAGCCCTTGACCAAACCAATATTAGGAGACACAGAAAAAGATTTCTAGAACTAAGATGAGCCATTTGCCACCTCTGTCACAAATCAGTGTTCCTTCCCTCCATGCAGGGATGAAATAATCAAATCAGTGTTCCTTCCCTCCATGCAGTGATGGTGCTTCCAGCACCATCAGGCCTGACAGAGCAGTTGGGAGCAAGCTGTGGCAGCAGCTGCAGGACACATGTCCCCCTGCCAGCACTGCTCTTCCACACACCCCTTGGGTTATGGTCCAGGTAGGACAGTCAGGTGCCAGCACACACAGCTCCAGCAGTGGCTCCAGAGCAGGACTGGGACTCTGCTCAAGCTGTGCTAAGAGCAGGTCTAAAGAGAGGGGGGACTGAGTAGCTGGAAGCAGGAACACTTCCCATCCTTTCAGGCTACAGAGAGCAGTAAAACCAGCAGGGAGGTCAGAGCTCATTTCTCAATAAAAACATGGCTCTGTCTCTTTTAACTCACCCTGCAGTAAGCACATCAAAAAGGCACAGGGCAACAATCTCCTTCCTTAACTGTTATGTCTACTGGGAAACAGGTCAGTTGGAAAAGATGGGAGAAACTGGGCAAGACAGCAGCACCTGGTGCATTTACTCTGTCTCACCACAACACTGCTCACACTGAGGGACACATCCTGCCCAGTGCAGAGGGCAGCAGCACTCAGCTGGGGGACACAGCTGTAGGACCTGGGAGCTACAGGACTTCCAAATCCCACCTGGCAGCCTCAGCACTGCACCTGGAGTGACACTGAGACCACAGGACAACCAACCTGGGCTCACTTCCACCCATCAATGTTCTTTACTCACTGTCCTGCATGTTCCAGTACTGTTTCTTTACTCACTGTCCTGCATGTTCCAGCACTATCTGGGTTAGATTCCTCCCCTCCTCCCATGACTTTGGATCAGAATGGCTCTGGTACTGCTTCCCCAGAAAATGTTAAGGAAGCAAATTTCCAAATTAACACAGGATTTGAAAACTGAGGAGGGGAAAAACATGCTAGAGCAGACTCAAATAAAGACCAATGTTAAATATTACTTAATGTTTTATTTTATTTAAAAGATCATTCACAAAATACCATATCCATAAATTTATCTTGTTATGAAGCAGAATGTGTTAAGTGTTTGGAATTCTTTTCTTTTTTTTTTTTTTTGTTTTTACATTTAAAAGTCAACTTGTCTTGACTAGAGGTGAGGTGTTTTTTTTTTTTGTGTATGGGAATTTGTTCTTAAAATCTTTTCCACATTGAAGATGTAAATAGATCAATTATTGGTTTGGAATACAACCACACAAATGCATGTCTGTCTTAAATTAAGTATTAGTGTTAGACAAATGGTTCTTATCTCAGAAGCAGATTAAGTGAAAGGCAGAAGGAAGGAAAGAGCAGTTCTGTAAATTGCTGGGACTCTGACTTAAACCAGGAACTTTAGGGAAGAAATTAATCTCTAGCAGTGGTGCTGGTAGGGGAGCAGCCACACTTCCAACCTCCTCTTGCAGGTAACTCTGGGGTGCTGGCTGGTGTAGCTGAAGGCTCTCAGCACTAGCTTTAGGGGCCCAAGTTTCTCTCATGCACTGGACATACCCACACCTCAGTGTGGCAGAGCCTGGTTTTGGTTTGAAACATGAATGATCTCTCCTTTTGCTCCAGCCTCCCCTCCCTCCTCCCACACAACACTGGCAAGAAACAGTTCAAGTGAAGAGAGGTGCAGCAACAAGAGATAAATTTTACCCAAACTTCTACAGGAGAATCTCTAGCAGAAAGATCTCTAATCTGCCCATTTGCAAGTTATTCTGAAAGCTGAGGTCTTAAAACTGTAGCCCACTGGGCAAAGAAATACAGGGGGTGATGGTGACCACATACTGCATGGCAAAGGATACACTCCTTCAGCAAAAATAAAAAAAGTCAATTTTATTTGTAGAAACTTCAGTTAAAAATTTACCAAACATGTAAAACCCAAAAAAGTAAGCAGAAAGAGCCAATGAGCAGTTGTGCTCAAACAGGCACAGTTTTGCAGCACTAACCTTGAGCTCAGAGGTCAAGTAGTATCATACCATTTGGAAGTCAAGAATCAGCAGGGAGAAGTCTGCTGGAGAAGGCTTTATCCATACTGATTCCACCAGCTATTCACCAGGCTTGTCAGGCAAGGCATCACTAAACTGAGCCCTCCTGGCAACCCCTGTGAAAGGGCAGCTGCCCCTATGGTTTAGTAAGGAGCTCTGCTGTGCACAGTAACTCTCTCACCAACTGTCATAAATAAATGGTATTTCACTACTCGGTTAGAACTGTCAATTTCTCTGTTCAACTCATCAGGACTCTTCAGTTTTCCTCTTCAGAGCCACAGCAATACAGAACGAGACATGCAGGTCAGAAGAGGAGCACTGAGGAAGAAAAAGGAAATGATACAGGGAAATAACTAAGTCTAACCTGTGCTTCTAAAGTAAAACAAACCCAGAAAGGAAGAAGTGAAGCAGCACCTTTGTCCAGAGACCTCCACGCTCGTGGAAGCAGCCACACTGCCTCATCTACTGGCAATTGTGCTGCTTGGAAGGAAACAGAAGAAGGAAACTCAGCACAAAGCAGGCACTAGATACAGCAAAGCCAAGAACGTACTAAAAACCACTTGTTAACAGCTGACATGCATTCACAAGCTCTGTGTTTTCGGTTTCAAAGAGGACAAATACCAGATGGCAGGAATGGTAAACTGCAGGGTTGACATTCCAGCAGAGCCAGTCACTCTGTACTGTCTTGCTTTCTCTCCCGCCTCCCCATTCCCTCCCAACCCCACACTCAGTCGTGCTCTTTTACTACTTCCTCCCGGGGCTTGGCTCCGCCGAAGATCGCAGAGTTTGGATTGGCTACTTGATTGAGGGGAGTATCGACCGTTCGGGGCTTGAGCTGCAGTCGGGGACGCTGTGCTCTCTCCTCTGCAAGAAAAACATTCCTGTTTCAACACCTGTGCCCAGGGCAGTGGCTCTACCCCCAACAGGAACCAGCAGTCTCCTTCCCAAAGGAAGGCTGAGGTAGAGAAGCTCAGTTTACCTTCTGTTGGCTCTCTGAAGTCCATGGAAGACCCACGCAGGGGAGGTCCATCCCTGAAGCGACCGGTGCCACCACTTCCCATGGAGGCACCTGGTGGTCGCCGGTCACCGGGGCGAGTTCCTCTACCCCGACCTCCCAAGAAGTCATCATCTTTGAATCCTGAAGATGGAAAACAGTGAATTTAAAGAGCATGTTTGGCAACGTTTTTCATCTAGATTTTTATCTGGATGACTGGGAAACCTTGCAAGTCACTGCTGCCAATCCAAGATGGTGCACTGAGAGCCTTTGTCTGCAGGCAGATTGCTTCATGGACCTCTAGCACGTCCTACAAGAGTCATTCAGGTTCCATCTGAAACCAAGTATACTATGCCAAGTTCAGAAAGTGCTTTATCCACTTAGAGGCTTATTGGCGTGTTGGAGAGTGGCTCAAGTGAGCCTAAAATATGAGCCTCAGCTGCAACTGCAGATTGTTAACACCATTAGCTGAATTCAGAGACAACACTACAAGTACTCAGAGTACTTCCGTAGCCAGAAGATCACACTGGATACAGCCTTAGCATGGAATCTGCAGGAGCAGAGCAAATGGGAAAACAGCTTGGGAGCAGTGAAAGACACAGTCCTTCCAGCACAGAGCCTCTGAAAAGCAGAGCAAATCCCCATGGCTTCTAGTTTACTATAAACTGATCAGGCATTTACTAGACTAATTGAAGGGCTGGGGAAAAAAAACCCCAAAAGTAATTCAGACTTCAAATATGAACCTGAGTGCATTCCTTCAGTTTAGGTATCAAAAACATCAAGACCTGTCACTGACCAGCATTCCAGTCTCCATCAATGACTGTCCTGGAGTATCTCTCCAAGCCCCCATTGCTGCATCCAATGGGAGGAGGATACTTCAGGCAAACAGCACACCAAAGGGAGCACACTCAGATTTTCAGAAGCTGCCTGGAAGAAGCTGTTTGGTTCCCGACTGAGATTTTTTTCCTTTCCACTTCAGCATTTGGCAGAGTTGCAGAGCTGTCCCTTACTTACTTTAGTGCCAAACAATCATCTTTAAAGACTTGATCCGGAGCAAGGCTGTACAACCTGAGAAGAAAAGCTTCTGTAGCAACTAAGACTTAAAAGCTAAATTTTTGGCTCACAAATCACTCATCCAGCATTTAACAAGTTGAAATGCATCCACATTTGGAGAAGCTGCCAAAGCAGGTGACACCAGAATGCTCAGCTATGAAGGCAGGTTAAGCACAGCACTGTAGCAAAGCCTCCTCTCTCCAGCATCATGCCTCAGCCTCGTGCTGGTGGCAAGGGCACACCTGAGCACCACTCCTGCATCGTCCATTCCACTCACACAGAGACCAGACACTGCCAACATCACCCCATCAGAAAATGGACCAAACCCCTGAGTTCAGAGGACAACAGCAATTGTGTTAATGTCACCTTGGATTCCCACAGCTAGAAGCTGGCTGGAATTCAAGAGCAAACTGGGTGGCTCCATCACAACCTTCCACTCAGCAAGCTCACAGTCACTACACTGCTCTAAGAGGTGTAAATGTTCAGGAACATTTTGCATTTAAAAGTGCATTTGACCACTAAATCCATCTTTGGAGAAGTCAGTTGTTTCAGGAATACATATATAATGTCACATCTCAAGAAGGTGAAAGTCTCTGCTCTGGAAGACTATCAGTTTTTCCACATGATCTGTCTGTTTCTGCTACTATTGAGAAAGGTACTTAGTTTTATGCTTGAGAAATACTTAAAACAGACACCACAGGCTACATCTGGGCAAGTACTCTGTCACTTAGGGCTGTTTCATAGAACTCACAATCAAGACTCTTCCCTCTGTTCCAAGGCAACAGGAGATTCCCCCTGGAGAATCCCACCACAGCTGCAGGATGCCCAAAGTTGGCACATACAGTAGACTCAATCAAAGCAGTAATGGGGACAAAGAAAAATGAGAACATTTCAGTGCCTTTTAGGCTTCCTATCTGTATAAGTGTTAATACTGATACCAGAATTGAAGTCATCTCTGGAATCCCATCCACCTCCTCTGGATTCTCGGGAACCTCCTCCCATTCCTAGGAAAAAAGCCACAATTGTGTTCAGATCTGAAGCTGTGGGAAAAACTGAGCAAGGGGACACCAAACCAGTGTTTCAGTCCTTCAATATCCAAAGTCATGCTGCTGGAAAATCCTTTCCTCTTGGTGCCACCAAGTTCCATTGCACAGGAACAAATGGTTACTTTAAGTTAACCAAGAATAAGTGGTCAGAAAAGTTTCTCTAGAACATATTTAGTGGAAACCTTCAGTGAGTCTGGTTCAACCAAGCTTCAAGTACAGCCAAGCCTGTTTTCACACCAACAGGAGACATAGTCCAAACCAATTATTTAGCCACTTGTGCTTACTTTCCTTACATCACTATAAAAGAGTAGCAGATCAGACTGTTGGGCTTATGATTGTCCTCTGCAAGACACAGCACATTATTAGGGGTATTGGTCTCACTTCCTGGGCTAGGAGTGACAACATTCTCAGCCTTTGGACACAAAGCACAGCTAAATTCCAGACACCTCAGGAGCGACAGCAGCAGCTGGATAGAAACATGTATTATAGAGACAAAATTTCTCCTTCCAATATAATCACGTTCACTTGCATGCCTTGTCTTAGCACTCATTAGCACCAGAAGACATAACCACAAGCATTATATTTAAGAAGGTACTTAGAAAAATGGGAGTCACCTCTGTCATCAGGCCCACCACCTTTTCTGAAGCCAAAGCCACCTTTATCCTGTTTTCTGCCTTCTGCTATGTCCACTCGGAGTGACCGGTCACCCAAAAGCTGTTAAATCAAGAGGAGAATCTGTTCAGGATGTATCACAAGGGCTGCCAAGGAATTTCAGACTTATGCTTATCTTTGATTTCACAAATTAATTGCAAGTGTACTTACTGCACCATCATATGTAAGAGCTTCCTTGAGTGACTCGACTTCATCGAACTCTACGTAACAAAATCCTGTAAAAGAAAACCTCACGAGTTAATAGCACTTTAAAAGGCCTTTGGAGGAAGCTGCTCTTCCTGCATGTCTGCTAAGAGCCTCCCTTCTCTCCAAAACATGAGCTGTGATGGCATAAGTGCAAGATGCACATGGCTCAGAAACCAACCACCCTTAACAAGGCATGAATTTACCTGTTCCTGCTACTGATGGGGCAAATCCTGAAACACAACTCTGCACAGGAACCATGTGAATGCTAAGAGCCTAATTCCCTTTTCCACAGTTCTCATTACAGATTAGATTTGATCTATTCCTTCACACAGTTAATTAGCTGAATACTGACATTTCATTCCTACATTTTTAAACAACAATTTGAAATACCTGCTGGGCCAATCTGATTTTGTGCCATCCCATCATTTAGTGGATTTACTCCATTGTAAGACCCTCTGTTATCCAAGTTAAGCCTTTTCCACTCCTAAAAGGAACTTACAAATGGCCTTTCCACTGGCCAATTCCAATGGAAATTGGATTTGCATCCTCTAAAACAACTGCCTGAATGGTTTAGCTACTTGCTTTTTCTCCCTGTCTACTAAAAAACAAGACAGAGCAATGGGAGCATTCTGAAGGAAAGAAGATTGTGTAAGTACTCAATGCTTGAGGTCACAGGTCCTAAGTGGGTCAGATACTTCAGCTCTGGTAGAATTTATACAAGGCAAACAAGGTTTGGGAAAGTCCTTTTATGGCAGGGCAAATATTGACTCTTGTCACTGGGGTTAGTGTGTATTGGAAGGAGATGAAGTAACAGCAAATCTCATTCAAATGTGACATTGTTAGTGAATGAGAGAAGTCACACAGAGATGATGTTAACCAGCTAACTGTGCTTTAGACTGAAGGTCCCCATTAAAATGGCTGATTACCAGTTATTCATCTACAAACAAACCAACTTGAACACTCACCTTTAAATTTGTCTGTTTCCTTGTCCCTGACTAGTCGTACACTCCTTATACTGAGATCCTTGAAGATGGCATCTATGTCTCCTTGCACAGTGTTGAAGGGCAGGTTCCCCACGTAGGCTGTGAAAGGGGGTTCTGTGGGCAGCTCTTTGTTTTTGCGGGAACCAAGGCCACCACCACGAGACCTGTTGGAGAGAGCACAGTGTCTCTGGAACTGACTCCCCAGCACAGCCAGTGGGTTTTCCCACAACTCTGGTTAGCTATCCTATCCCTCCACCTGCCTTCAACTCCTTTCCAGTATTACCTGATGCAGCACTTCAGTGGGAAAACAACTGAACAATACAGTTAAATCCATGAGTGATGCATGGACTTTCTCATCCCACAATTCATTAAGAGAAAATGTAAGGTTATCTCTACTGTCCTCTGCTCAAAAACTTTAGCTCTTAGAAACCACATCCTAGCCTAAGTTTTAAGACTAATTTGTAGTACTGAAGCAATACTTGTATGGCACAGGCTTGTCAGCTTAGCCTGAAATTAAGCTGGATCCAGTGCTTTTAACTAAAGAGTGTATTACCAACACCCACTCCATAATCAGCCAAATTATCTCAGCAGCATTTAGCTGAACAGAAACACCTTCTCCTTAGTCTGAAGCTGTTGCCATAACTGTCAGATATCTGGACTGGAATGCTTTGAACTGAACACACAATAAAAAACTTGGTTGAGTAAGGGGGTTCTGAGACAGAGAACCCAATTTAAGTGCTATCTGGATGTTTCCTGTGTCTGGTGAGTTACAGACACAAGTAGACTTAAGTTGTCTTATGTCTCATCCCTCAGTCCTAGTGAAGCTCTGGGCACTAGGTGCTGAAGAACTATGCTGTCCCAGCTGAATTCTTTACTGTACCAATGCAACATACCTGGGTGTTAACTTCCTGCAGAGCCTAATCTTCTAAAGCCAACGTTGATCTCCTTTACAGAGCAACATTTGTACAAGAAGTGAAAGCTCCTGGCTCCTAGACTCCAGGATGCCACTGGCTCCAACACTATCTGCCCCACCTAAGCAATCTCTGACCTTGCCCTGAGATCCTACCTGCCACTCTGCCCATCCTCCCTGTCACCTCCCTTCCACTGGGCTTTGCTCCTGTCTGCTCCCTTTCCCTGTGCATTTCAAAGGGCAGTGGAACACAAGCTGTACCAGAGCAGGAGTTGCCAATGTGACATGGACCAATTAGACTGCTGCAGAGTCCTACCTAAAATACAGAAGGTCAAATGTTGTTATTGCCTTTTATTCTGGCTGGTTGCATCTGCAGAAAACCCACTGGGCAAGCAATGTCCTTGTCAGTATTTTTTGCCATTCCAGAATAAATATTACTAATGAATCAGATAATGCATTAAACTTATATAAGATTCCTTAACTCTTCCTAGGTGAACCTGTCATTGTGCCTTTTTATGGCAGCAGCTTCATGCAGGAATCGTTTTGTCACCAACACTATCAATATGCTGCTAAATGTATTTGAATCACAACCTACATAGCTTTAATTAGTGTCCACCCAGGTTTGTATTTTTGCAGTTTTGACAATATTCCTCATCTGCTTTTGTCTCATTAACAAGTCAAAAACATACTGGAGAACTAAAGCTGTAAGAGTTGGGTGCTGTGAATTAACTTCAGTTACAAGACTAAGTTTTAAAGGAGAAACTCCAAGAAAGCTGAGTTGGTCTTCTAAATAATTCCAGAACATGCAGCATCAGTTTTGAGCCTTTGCCCTTAATTCTCTCATCTATGGTGTGAGGAACAGCCATTAAAATATCACACATTTAACTTGCAGCTAAAAAAAAAAGTCTTAATATTTATATTCTATAGGAACATGGGAATTGCTCCAGCATTCCCTCCCTGGGCACATTCTGAGCACGTTCCCTGAACTGCCAGTCATCTCCTCCATGAGCTGATTCACCTAAAAACTCGCCCTGGAGTTGAATCCTCAGCCAGATCAACAAGGTGATCTGGACAGCTGCAAGGAGCACTGTGCCAAGAGGGGAGGGAGAACAGAGCAAGGGCTGGAACTACAGCTTCCATCAGCAACTTCCACTCAGCTCCATCTGAGCCACTTCTGGAACCACACCCCAATCCCCAACAGGATCGTGTGCTACACACAAACCTCCATTCTGCCACAGCACACCAAAACCTCACAGGGTAAGTGTGTGGAAATCCATGCTCCATTGTGCAATCCTGACTGATTTTAAGTCAGAAAATGAAATATTCTTTTTCAATTTACTATTAAGACCTCAGTTATCAAATATATAACTATGCATTGGTACTTTAGGTTCCATCTGAACAACAGGAATGGCCAATAGTTAAATTCCAAACCAACTCTTATTGACTTCAGGTGTAGCAACAGAAAAAGAAACTGTTTCTGTTACTTCCCTACATTTTTTCACCCCTGAAACAGTGAAATAAATAAAAAGAAAGAGAGGCTGATTTCAGTAACCAAACAATGAGATTGGAAGACTCTCTCATTTGTAACAAAATAGGACAAAAGTCAACTATAATTGAAACCATATCTGAAGTGAGCAAACTGTGTCACTCCAGAGTGCTGAATGAGTATCTGCATTTCCCACTCAGAGTAACTTTTGCTCAGACACAATTAGGTAAGAATTGTGTCATCTTCATGTGGGAATCCGCAAGACAGGATGCGATTTCTACTTCAGAAAGCCAAAGCAGAAAGCTTCTAACAAACACCCCTGTAATTAAGCTTACCTTTTGGTGGACTGAGTCAGTGACACTTCCAGGCCATACAAGATGAGAGAACAACTGAACTACCATTTTAAGCTACTCTTTTGAAAAGGTTAGTTACTCTCTCCTGAACACAAGATCTGCCAAAAGCTCAAACCAAAGGACACTTTGCATGCCAGTATTTGAGTTAAAGAGCCTTTCACTAGGGATCAAAGCTCAGGATTTCCCTTTTGCACAGCACAGAGACAACAGCCTACCTGGGAGCCCATGTGAAAGCTCTACCTGGGACAACAAAAAGCTCAGAAGGATACAAGTCCTGTCAGGAGCCTCCAAGACCACAACTCTAAACTCCAATTCATTTAAACAACCCAGGATATCTCTATTGTAAGTGTTAGATGTCTTCAATTCAAAGCTTACCTAAGCCTAAAAAGTAGGAGACATCTATTAACACACAGTTATGACCCAGGACCCAAACTGACAGATCCAATGTCTTGCTCTCCTCACTACCCTGCACAGCATTTCAGCAGGGGAATCTTAACCTTTAGTAAGGTTCCCAGTGCTTCAAGCCACACCTAATCTCTATTGTAAGTGTTAGATGTCTTCAATTCAAAGCTTACCTAAGCCTAAAAAGTAGGAGACATCTATTAACACACAGTTATGACCCAGGACCCAAACTGACAGATCCAATGTCTTGCTCTCCTCACTACCCTGCACAGCATTTCAGCAGGGGAATCTTAACCTTTAGTAAGGTTCCCAGTGCTTCAAGCCACACCTAAATAAACAGCCTAAAGCCAGGAGGGAGTGATAAACTCTCTTTCCTTCAACTCTGAGAAGCTCTACAGATGTTCATGTTCACCTAGGCCACAGTGTCACTAATTACAAGGTTTTGTGTCAATTTTTGTGCTCCAAAGCACTTTCCAAAAAGGTTTTCTAATAAATCTTCTGTCATTAAAGTCAGAAACACCTTATTCACCTGGAGTAAAGTGACTTTTGTGCTCCATAGTGTTATGTATTAGCTCTTGCTCAACGCACCACCAGACAGCCCAGGATAGCAAACCCCTGTCTCATCACACCAGACAATTCTGGTGCTCCTGCACCATAACTTTGAAGAGGATGAGAAAGAGGTGAATATCTCACATATGTTAGAACCTGTTGGGCCCCTGGTTTCCCCATCTGTCACACTGAAATCTCACTCTTTACACGCCAAAGGTTACACAAAATGCAATTTCCACAAAAACTACTATATCTCAGCTGAGCTTACACTACTCTTATGGTCCTTGAGTGCCTAAAAATGAGTAGGAGCCACTGTAAATTCACATGGGATTCTTTAATCAGAACAGTCATGTTTTCATTACACTCACATATTACAAGACTTTATACAAAGCACGAAGACCTGTTAAATTACGAATTAGCTGTTAGTGAGTTACTATTAACAGTGACAAATTAGATGCAAGGACAAGCTGCTCTCTGATATTAGCAACATCTGAGGCTTAAAACTGCAGCTAAATCAGAACAAGTACATTTTTCTCATCTACAAAAGCACGTGCTAATCTCCAGGATGCCTTGAGTTCCCCAAAAGAAGGATTCAAGTCTTGCCTGAGAGCAAGTTTAGGTTCTTTGTTAAGAGAAATCTAAATATGAAATAACATTTTAACTGCAATTTCATTACTTCACAGAATGTGCCTACACTGACTAGGACACACTGAGCAGCAACATTTGAATTTATTGGGTGTCAAGTGTCACTTTAGACTGTTATCTACCTTATTTTGCTATAGAATTTAAAGACAGTAATAGAGATGTAAGTGGCTACGTCAGCCGCCTGCTCTGGGACCTCTCTGGTTTAGACAGAAAAGGTGTCCTGTGCATGAAAATGAGATTACAAAGTTTAAGGGTCACAAGAAAACTCAGTGCTGCTCTACTCCAGCAGCAGCTCCTCCCCAACAGCCTGAAACGAAACAGAGTTATTCCTCCAGAAGCAGGAAGGGACAGGTACACTGTTGATCAGGAAACAGATCTGGGAATATCAACTATACAACAGTACACCTGGGGAGATCTGCTCACCAAGAACTTTATAGCACAGGTTTATGCATTTTAGTGCACACACAAATTTACAGGGGCACCAATCTCCAAAAAGAGCCAAGTGTTCCACTGCACCTTCCTAGCCTGATCGAGCACAAACTCCTAATCGCTGCTTATTGTCTCTGCGGCTCCTCCCCGGCCCGCACCGTTCAGCAACGCGACAGGGACGCGACCAGCCCTACTACTAAGGATCGGGGCTGGGAGTCAGCACCCGCAGCCCCAGATAAGGCAGCACGGCAGCTCCAGCGCTCCCCGAGCGGAGGCACCACAATCCCTCCCATTTCCTCTCGC
>NW_008660933.1:2038-16426 GCF_000695815.1 Acanthisitta chloris | reverse complement strand
CCCATGCTGGCTGGGTCTGATATCTTGACCATCCTGTAGGTGCTACGTGATCTATATTGCTCCTTCTGATATAGAGTCAATTTTGCAAAAAACAAGAATCCTGCACACCAAGAGCTCAGAGATAGCTCTTATCTGCAGCTCTAAATACTGGCAGACTTGCAACAAAGCTGTGCCTAGAATACACATGCTCTAATTTTAAGGACCTAAAAACATTCACTGTTGCTCAGTTCAAAGATTATATGAACAACTGCTTCAGTCAGAGTCCCATAGTCTTGGCTCACAATTCTCCTTCAGCTCAATACTTTGTTTTTTGCTACCTGCTCAATAGAAATAATAAGCAAACATATTCTACTGCACCATGAAGAAAATGCCCAGCAACTTGTAATTGACATGAAGAAGGACAAGCATGAGACAATGTATCAACACAATACTTTCTCTACAGTTCGCCACTATGATCACTATTTTTGTTCCATGTATATGTTGCTATGTCACATGGTTAAGGAAATTATTTGTCACTATATGTGTGTAGAATCAATCAGGTTGGAAGAGACCTCAAAGATCATCGAGTCCAACCCTATAGTCATTTTTCAAAAGGTGAAGTTTCCTAATAGAAGAGCCAGATCCTGTTTTGATTAGAAAACATCTATAAACTTTTCCACTCAAGTCCTCAACCTTCATTCTAAGGCTGAAGCATAGAAAGCATTCTTCCCCTCTACCGCATTTCGCAATCTGTACATTCAACTTGTTAAAGCAACCAGCTTGGAGGGAAAGCAGGTATGTGATCTGATCATTGGCTTTACAACATCTACTAGAGAGACCATAGGGAAAAAAATAGGAAGACATAAGCCTCTAGGAGTATAGATCATGTGTTCTTGATGTGCAATTATGATTTATTTATAAATATGCTGCAGAGTCATTTTTGAGCTAACAAGCTCAGGTACTAGCAACAATAGGACTGTAGCCTCACAGAGCTCAGATTTAGTTAATCATCTGATTAAATCCAAGCATTTAACTAAGTCCAGGCAATTTCTTTCATATGTGTTTCTGCAGTTACACTGCTAAGTATACTTGAGCCAGCTAATTGAACAGCTCTTAGGGTATTTCTTAGGGAGCTAAAACTCAAAACTCCAGAAATTTAATATGCATATTAATTTTCCCCACTTTTCATTTTCCACCATGACAAATGACTCTTAACAACTTTCAAGCTGCTTTTGTAAGTGTCCCAAAGAGGGTTAAATTCTATTTCTCCATCCTTCAAAACAAGCAGCTTGCAAACATATCTGCTAATTAGGCACTCTAGTGCTGCAGTTTGCTTTGATCTCAACAACAATCAACTTCTCATGTTCTGATGATACAAGCACGATTAAGCAGCAATCGAGGAGTTAAAGGCAAAATAATGAGACAGGAATACAATATCTTCTGTTCTCATCTCAGACTATTACATGATGCAGACTCCAGACATGTCAAAGAATATGGAAATTATCTTGCTCGGCACACAGGGAAGTAAAAAATCAACTCAACTGTGCAGGCTGATTGAAGCTTTAAATGATGAAGGTAACTGACAATGACAAATATAACCTAACGTCATCTCAACCACCAGTGCACCAAGAACCATTTAAAAATGCATACTTCATAGCAGAATATATTTACTTCATTGTAGGAGACAGATCTGTGCTGCATGCCTAAAAAACAAAAAAGAAGTAACCCCAACCCAACACCCCCCTCTCCGAAAAACCCCAACCCACACCACATTCCCTGAGATGTGTAATTATGGAGTAAACTGCTTCTATTTCTTTCTACTAATTCTGGAATACGTTTGACACATGGTTTGGTGCTTTAGGGAAACCTTTCAGGAGGGCAGTGAAAAGACTCACAGACATGCTCTGCACAGGGAGTGCCACTGAAGGAAGCATGTTGTGCTTGTCATCATGCACACCTGGCTGGTGAACCTTCCCACCTTTACACCCAGGAACCGAGTGGTGTTAGCACCAGTACTGAGTGGCTGTTACCCTCCACTGCTGTCAGGGAGAGCCCTCAGGCAGCTGCTGCTGAGAATGCTTTCTAAGCTGGGAACATCCACTCCTGTCACGCATCACAATGAAAGCAATTCTGAAACATACTTCTGCTCTGATATGTGAAGGGAAGAAAATGCAGGAAGCAAAATTTCAATTTCCTACAAAAAGGCACATCTGATACAGCTTCAGCACTGGCAGACATCCCTCCCCTCCATCCTACAGCAGCCCACCTTCTGGGGTTGGGGACAGGCCAACAAAGTCCCCCAAGCTCTATCCCCAGGCACAGCTGTGAAATCACAGGGGATTCTATCAGGTGGCACAGGTTAGTGAATTAGTCCCAAAGCAGGAAGAAATTTTGATCATGTATACAGGAAATTAGGAACACTTCCCCTTATCTACACCAACCTCCCATCATTAATAAAATAATCTTTTCTTAATGTTGCCATTACACTAATCACATCATAGTTATGATAAGCAGTTGTAAGTAATTGGAAGGTTCCATTTCCAAAGAGGTTTCAATGCACAGGTCAGGAGATTTTATGCCCAAGTTTCCCCATTCACCGAATTGTATAAAATATTTGCCACTGTAAGGCTTAATGAGCTATTCTCCATTTTCAATAATACCAATTAAAAAGGAAAATTTATACAGCACAATTCTTGTGAAAACTCTGCTACTGCCAACTGCTTCTCTGTATGAAGGGGGAAAACCTCCTCCTTCCAGTCCTGCCAGCACATGCCAACCCTTGGATAAGAGAACAGCTTGTTCTTCATGGCCCATAAAGCTGTTGATCTTTCTGCTAATTAGTGTTAGCAGAGTGATGAATCTCTGATGCAAAAAAACAGACTGAGAATCCCCAAATTCATTTCAAATCAGCCACAGATTAGCTATATGGGAATCACAATAATTGCTGAGCATATTTGGATGACTCAGAGGTGGAAAGCTCATCAAAGCAAGAATATTACAGTAAAAAGTATATAAATCCCATGATTTCTTAGTTTCAGCTTTTCACAATCTCTAGACAATATGTGATCTCTAGATCATGAAGCAACTTCATTAATGTAAAGTGCTTTAGGATCCTTGGCTTAAAGATTCCATAAAATGAAATTTGTATGTGTTATGTTGCCAGTATTTGTGTAAGATCAATTTAAGGTTAGCAGATAACAGCCTTAGCACAATTAAACACAATTAGCCCAGCAGGAAGTCTGTTTCCAGGAAGTTATTGATGAGATAACAAGAGGCAAGATAAGAAGTTCAAACTATAGGTAACAAAGTGTATTTTCCCCCTTTATATCTAAGAGCAGAGCTTATCAGTACAGTATAGAGACAACTGAGAGAGCTGCAGCACTCTCCAAAATACAAACCCTTCCCAGGAATATGCTCTCACACCTTTTAGAAGTAGAAAGAGAGATAGCCATCTCCCAGTGCTGCATCAGAGGAGCTGAGGAGTCTGAACAGAGCTGCACTGCACACCATGATGCAAAGTGAGGAGCACCAATGGAACATGAAAGCAAGGGCAATTTGTTTTGCTTGTCCAAGTGATTTGCCAGGTTAACCCTCTCCATGATAAAAGGTCATTTAATTTCTCAGCCCTTCACATTACTTTCTGCCATGGATTCCATTTAAGCATCTCTGAACACAGCAAACTAAAATCTGTAGACAATTTAAGCCAAAAACCCTATGAATATAGACAACCCTTTGAAGTTGGTGGAGATCAAGAAAACTAGCCACCACAGAAAAGCAGCTTTTTAATTAAACATCTTTTCTCCTGATTAGAAACAAGTTTTAAAGCTCCAGTCTGTGCACCATTAGGAATCCTTAAGAAGGCATTCTGAGCTACGGCAAGAGGTGTTTACATACGGGTGTACACACAGTTTTCTATTACCCCAAGAACAACAGAGCTGACACCACCTAACCACACTTTGCTCTCAATTCTGTCCAGCACACCTTCAACAGCCCTGCATGCAGAGGGCACCAGCATCCTTCTGAAGCAATCATCTTTTCCCTCTGCTTCTGACCTAGGGCTATGAAACGAGTACTTACAGCTCAGCTTCTTGACAGAGCTTCTTCTGTAGTGGAACAAGCTGTGCAAGGGTGGTGTTTTACACTGTCTGTGGCACAAGCAGAACTTTTGAAGCTCTAGTTTACTTCCCAAGGATGTGGCAAGTACTGTTATGGACATGCACACAAGCAGGGATGGGGGAATCTGAAGCAGGAGGGGAGTTATGACACAAGCAGCAGAGGAGAAAAAGGCCGACACTGGTTATAGTGTAAGTGGCTATGCTACCCAAAACTTTATAACCCTTTGGAAACTTGACCTTTTAAGTTAAAAGAGGAACTGATCATAAATTACTTTTAAATTCCTTTGCTCTGAAGTTGTTTTATCTCATGAATGCTTATGTTCATCAGCCACAGTTATAAAATACTATTTTTCAGCCTTTCTTCCCAGTAAGCAGTACTGCTAGCACTTCACAAGAAGAACTATTAAAGCAGATTTGCTAGACTAACAGCAGGCCACATGCAATAAACTCTTTTCATTCCAAACTCAGTCTTTATTCTTCCAAAAGTCTTCCTCCTCCCCTTCCTTGGGGATGATGAAGATTAAGGAAAGCAATACTGCCGCAACAATTATGATGAAGTGGCTTTTCCAAAATATAGCAGCACGGTGTCTTCAGGAAGCAGTATTCATTTCTTTTATTGGCCAAACTTTATTTAATATCAGTGTCTGCCTAGCGATTTTCAACAGGAAGCAATAGCAGATTTATTCTTGAAAACACTGGTTTAATTTCCTTCAACTTCGAAAAGCATTCTTGGCTTATCACTGAAAACCCATGGTTGCTGGAGTGCTTAAAACTGTGCAACTCAGGGAAAAAAATGGGCTGCAGTTTCCCTGAAGCTGTGTAGAAAATAATTTCAGTTTTTATCCCACCTCTGCAAGTTTCCAACCCTCTCCTCCCTTGCGTTGATTTCCCACTGGAAAGACCTTGTACATCACTCTCAATTTTTCTCATATTCCCATATAAAGAGTTTTGTAATTTACTTTAGCCAATTCAGAGTAGTAGGTTCTCAGTAACTGTAATCCTTCAGGTTTTGCAAGTCTCATTCAATATATTGCAACAATATAGATTTTATTTCTTCTCATATGTCCTGCATAACATTATTCCCTCTTGTAAAGCCCAATAAACTCATTTATTTGGGATCTATTCCCTGAGATAAAACCCCTATCTATTTACCTCTATTAGTATTCAGCCCTGCAGGAATTGAACCATCCTGTTTTATACAAACAAATTAAATTTTTATTTTTGTTTTTTATCGTTTATACTCCTTATACTCTATGGCTCAATAATGCTGTGTCTCAACAGCAAAGGGAAAGGGAAAGTAAGATACAAAGCACAATTCACTTCTTTATCATTTGGAGTGAGCAACATGCATCAGCACAGGAATATCCTGCAGATTTGCAAACTAGGATTTGCAAACTTCCCTCTTGCTTTGCTTAGTCCCACTGAATGTATTTGAGGAATTGAGCATTTTTTAACAACAGAGGTAGAGGCTGTACCATAAATAATTTCAAAAACACCTTTCCAATCTATTTTCCAATGGATACCCATTAAGTTAGCACTTAAGGGAGTATTAAAAGCAACAAAACGGAAGAAAGAATAAAGGAAGGTAGTAATCAGAGTATAGTGATATTAAGGATTGAGAACTTTTTCAAATGACAGGTCTCCAAATACTTTTTCCCCCTTACAGAGCAGAAGTATTTTTCCAGAAACATTAAGACTGAAAGAGAAATTAGGGGGGGGGGATGTGTGAGCACAGAAGTAAACCCAAACCAAGGACATGTCAGCTCACCTGTTTGAAAGGAAGGATTTCTCGTGTCCCACTGCTTCGTTTCTTTTTTTTAATGATATTGTCATTCCTACAGTTTCAAACCAGAGCAGCAAGCCACTCTTAAGCATTAAAGAAACCTAAAAAACCCCCAAAACGTACGTATGTAAAAAAGGTAGGGAAGTACAAGATCAAGGCAACACTGAAATGATTAACTTCAGGTTACTGAGCACTTGAAACGACTCTAGGAATTAGCTCTCTATTTGCAGTGGTTTCTTTAAAACAATTTTTTAAAGAAATCCCCAAAGAATATTAAGAACCTTCTGTCATCAGAATGACTTTGATTAATTTAATCAGTATCATGAAAGCTGTTAAGATATTTAAACTATTTTAAGATACCAAAGCCTTAGGGTATTCAGGTTCATTTAAAGTGCATTAGCAATAAAGCAGTTTAACATCACTGCACACTATATTCCCAAATCCTGACATGAAACCCTGCACAACATATTGCAAGCAGACAAAAAGCATATCCATTTCCCTTTATAAAGGCCCCAAGCCATAATTCAAGCATAGAGATAAAGACCAGAGACTACGGCAGCAGAGCACAATTGCTACGTTTGTTTTTGATTAGGCTGTCTTCCCCTTCTTTATCTGCAGGGCTTATACGGGAAAGATCAATTTTTAAAGACCACCACTGCACTTTAAAGTTAAACAAAAACAAAATTAAAAACCCACACCAGCCCTGCTGAAATCGTAAGTAGTGTGCTGGCAGTTTTTAGTTTCAATAAAACAGTAGCTTAGTTTACACTCCAAGCTTTTAGAGCTGTAACACTCCAGAGACGCTAGAGAGTTCACTGAAATGGTTAGCAAAACTGACACTTGTCTGCTGTAAGTCACTTATTTTCCATGAAAGCCCATATGGATCACAAATACTCTTACATTGTTTCTGGAATCTTCATAATACAACTCATGATAAAAATGAAGTTGCAAGGGAAATGGCAAATCTTACCCTAGTGACACTAAAAATCACAGAAACAATTACATGCTGATAGGATACAAGAAATTCCTCTAAAAGCATCTGCAAAATCTGAGACAACTTAATTTTTTAACTTACTAAGGCCAAAAAAAATATTATTTGTCACTTATCAGAAGCATTGTGGTTGATTTTTAAGACACTGATTGCAAAGAGGAGTATTGCTGCAGCTTCATTGAGCTTCTTCCAGCATAAGGACAGGGAGAGGGGTGAAAGTGAGAAAAGCAAACAGTCTAAAAGCAATTCCCAGACACTTATGGCAAAAGAGTCAGCTTTACCCACTGTGCCATCCATTTTTCATCCCCAAGTGAAAATGGCTCTGAACAATGTACAGAATTTAGAGAAGACAGTCATATCTCAAGCAAACACCATTTCAGCTTTCTCTAACCTAAATCTCACCTGCCTGATTTTTGTATCAATCAGCATCACCTGGACAGATAAAGCACGATGTTGAGTCTCAAATTTGTTTCTGCCAATAAATTCACTGAAATCTATTGTTCCTCTCACCAAGCACAACAAATTCTTCAGACTGTTAGCAACTGTGCACGTTTATGTTTAGGAACATGCTTCATCCAATTTCTAGTGACTTTAAAAGTTATTTTTCTTAAATACACAGAGTCCCTATCTTTTCTTATTCATTAGGCTCCATTCTCAAAAACAATCACTCTTCAGTGACCACCACAGCCATAGAGCTCCCATAGTCACAGTATCAGCATCTGGTGTCTTCTACAGATGCTACTGGGTCAGGGAGGGCCTGAAGCCCTACTCAGGCATCCTCTACCTCTGCATGGCTCCACAGAGGAGAACCTGTGGTCCACAGACAGTGGCTAGCTGGTAATGTCCTTCCTCCCTTGCAAGGACTCCACCAGATAAAAGAGGTCAAATTGCTTTAGTGAATTCAAGTCTAACGGGAACATCTGTGCTCTTCAGCTCCTTGAGAAAACAAGATGTATGTGATTCCATGGATGGATGCACATGAACACATCTCAAAGCCACAAAACTAACTTGGCAAGGTAAATGCCATACTCCTGAAAATCTCAATATATGGGTCATTTTCGGACTGTATTTAGCCACCTATCAGCAGCCCATGGAGGCAGAACCTCAAACACAAGCTCACCTCACTAACAATCAGGGAACCCATATGGAAGAGACTTTATGGAAACTCCAGGTGGAGCTCACACCTCCCCCAGAGTTCAGGCAGCAGGGGTCAAGGTGCCATCACCTCCACAACTGCTAAACCTCCAGGTGACATTACACATGCCTCAAACTCACCAGTCAGAGCTCCTCCAAGGCTTCCTCTTCTGAACTGCCTCCCATCTTCACTCAACTGCCTCTTAAATTTTGGAGACTTTCCAAGGCCAGAAGAGACTTCAGGAGTGCTGGATTTTCGGAAAGGCATAGGTGGAGGGGACAGTATGTGATCAAGCTGCAAAGAAACAAAGAAAAAAGTATGTAACTATACTGTTTAAGTCATAGGATCACAGAATCAATCAGATTGGAAAAGAACTCTGAGATCATCAAGTCCAACCTATGACCTAACACCACCATGTCAACTAGACTAATTGCCATGTCCAGCCTCTCTTTAAACCCCTCCAGGGATGGTGACTCCACCACCTCTCTGGGCAGCACATTCCAGCATCTAGTCACCATTTCTATGAAGAAATTCTTCCTAGAGTCTAATCTAAACCTCCTCTGGGACAGCTTGAGGCTATGTCCCCTCCTCCTGTCACTAGTTGCTGTTGAGAATAGACTGACCCCACCTGGCTACAACCTCTTGTCAGGTAATTGTAGAGAGTGATAAGTTCACCCTGAGTCTCCTCTTTGTCAGGCTAAATAACACCAGCTCTGTCAGTAAGTTCAATGCTTACCTCCATGGAAAGAAAAACCTAAGTTACCTTCAACTAGAAATTATGACAGCATTTGGATGAAAAAAAAATGTTTACAAAGATCTTCAGGGGATTAATTTTCTAACTTAAATGAAAAAATTTTCAAGTGATAGATTTGTGGCTGGCTGTTTAAGAAAGTCATCCTTCTCTGGTACAGCTCACACCACCTCCAACCACACTCTCACACAAGGAGCATTCTTTGCAGGTACCCATCTCCAGGTACAAGGGATCATACCTCAGCTTACTCAACCTTCCACAAAGCAGTCTTTTTGCAGTTGTGAACCATCCGACCTTGAAACATATGCAATCTGCTCATCAACGTTTTTCTTTGGCAGTTGCTCCCCAGCTCCGTGTGAGTAGTCACTAGATGGCACTGCCCCATCAACAGAATGCAAACCTCTGCCCAGTCCAGGGAAGTACTGACAAACAGATTTATCAACGCCAGTGGGAAAAGAATTAAATTATCCTGTTTATAAAACAAGCATTCATTTACAGTGACTTTGAAGTAAGTGGAAATGCAGATCCTCGTTCTTCAAATTGTGTTCCTGTCATCATTCTCACTTGGCATTTTAGCTGCCTGGTTTTGACAACACATTTAATGTCTCACCGTTTGATTAAATTCACACAAAAATAAGACAAAAAGCATGTGAGCAAATACAGGCAAAGGACAAAAAAGCAGGGAAGCAAGTACGCAAAACAGAAAGAGTTTTACAACCTTCCTTGGTTAAACTGCTGCAGTTGCATGGTGTCACTATTTTGCAAATCCTACAAATACTTTTCTCTAACATTTAAGCCTCGATTCTCACCACACTTTTTTTAGGAAGACAAGAACATCAAAGTCTTTTAGATTCTTACAATTCCTGAACCAAGATTTATCAGTCAGAAAATCTACTGATCACCTGCACTCTTAACTGCTTCATCCTCTTTGTCCACTGAAAGCAAGGAGTCAAGGTCACCAGAACACTGATGAAGATGCACAGCAAAGCCCATTTTTTGCTTACAGCTAATCCCACAGCAATGTACTGCCTTCCCTACAAAGCATTTTGCATCCCATGTTTACTGTTTCCTATGTATTTAGTATTTCAGGTTAGTTAGTGTTCTGAGTTTTGTTCTAGAGGACTTTTAAACCAAATTTGCAGTTTATTGGAAGTGTTTGCAGGTATATACACTTCTAAAGCATCAAGAAACATAAGCAAATTCTAAATCTGCTTCTTCAGCATATTAAATCTCATTCATGTTCACAACAGACACTGAAGTAACTGATTAACTCACAGCTCATGCCTCTAGCAATTTCCTAAACTGGGTGGTTTTGGGGTCACAAAAAATAACCATTGTTACTATTTGTCTTTCATAAGCACAGGCATATCACAAATATTTGTATTTACAACATCTAGGATACCTCATAAGGTGAATTTACAAATTAAATACGAATTACTCTTTTGAAAAGGAAGTGACTGACAACAGTTACTTCAAAAAAAAACATTATTTTGACAGTCTTTCACATAAGTCTAAAAGCAAACACTCAAACTGCTCAGTGACTGATGGATGGCAAAGATAGCTCAATGCTGAACTTCAAATTACTCCAAGCATCTGATGATACAATCTGATCAAGGCTTTAGGTGAGTTACTGGCAAAAATCCATGCACTTTCTAAAAGAGGTTCACACTTCGAAGTAACCAACCACATCTTAAACATCTTTTTTCCTGACCTAAAGTTCATCAAAATATTTTAAAATAAAATTCAGAAAAAATTCAGCAAATGCACTAAGCTCCCTATACATCAGCACTGAAGGCAACACAACAGAACTTAGTGTCTTCCACTCTCTCATCTTTTCCCCTTATAACCTGTATGATTGTTCAAGTCACTCCCATAACAAATGGACTTATGCATTCCACGACATGTAGTCTCATTACAAAACACACTATTTCCAATTAAGCTGTGCTCCAGTTTGCCAGATTTCAGGGCTTCAGAAGAAACTTTAAAATGGAGCTATAGTACAGAGCAGCATGGTACCATCCAGGTCTTCAACTCATAGTTAAGATGCTTTCCCAGCTCCAGAAAAGTAAGATCTTTGAAAGCTAAGGCAGTCTAAATATTAGCCCCCATTAGCTCATAGTCTTAACAGCAATGCCCTGCCAGCATCCTCTTGCAATGGTACCACCTTGTTGTCAAGTGACTCTAGCACAACTGCAATTTCTGTGTGATACAACTCTGGCATCACTTTGCCCACACAAGTTCTCAACAGTACAAAGTTCTTCAAGGACTTGCATGGAATCAGAGGAGACCCTATGGAAATGGGTGGTAAGACACTGGCACAGGCTGCCCAGGGAGGCTGTGGCTGCCCCAACCCTGGCAGTGTTCAAAGCCAGGTTGGAAAAAGCCTTGAGCAACCTGACCTGGTTGGAGGTGTCCCTGCCCAGAGCAGGAAGAGTTGGGACTAGATGATCTCTTATGGTCCATTCCAACCCCATAACATACTATGAAATTATGATTGGGTCTTAGCCACTTGGACAGAAGATACCAGCCAGAAGGAAGTAATTTTAACCCTGTGTCAAATGGCAGTGCCTGAGATCCTACATGTGGAGGCTCCTAGGAACAGGACTGGAAAGGAAAGAAGGAAGATAGAGGGGAGACATCCTTCCCACCAATGCTCTTCAACAAGATGTCCTCACTTGGAAAGTCCATACACAATTCTTTGGCATGAGAAAGATGGGAATGACATGCAATTTCTGAACTTTCGCATTTTTAAACAGAATAGGGTGAAATTCAGACTGTTGAAGGAGAACATGATCTTATAACATGGAAGTAACAATACAAAAATAATCATTCTTGCATATGACAAATTAAGGACTAAAATATCACGGCTGTATTATGTTTCACCGAGGGTTTCTCAAATGCAGGAGTTCATTTTAATATAGGAACAGTCAAATTCAATATAGTACATGACATTCACTCGGATCTGTCAGCTTGGTTTCAGCTGGATGTAGAGAACCGTATCCCATCACCTGGAGCAACTGTATCAGAAGACATTTACAAGGTCTAATACTACAAAGAAACAATATGAAAATATGAGACTTAACATTTTCACATTGATGGCCAACTCCTGCTTTATAGAAACAGTTACACGTGTATCAACAAGGCATTTCTGGAAGCCATCTGAAGGCTCACGTTTGCTTCCAAAAGGCAAAAAAAAATAGACCGAGAGAATGTACAGTGTAGTTTTGACAGGAGTCTGTACATTGTAAGTGAGACTGTAGTAACCAAAATGAATGACAAGGATATACCCTTTAACAACCTTGACAAAACAGCTCTGAATGCCTAGGAAATATGAGGCAAATGGACTGCAGAAAGCAGCCAGGCTTGCAAGCTCCCCCTGAATAGCTTCTTGTGCTACTCTCAAAGAATAGACAGCTAGATGTAACTATTTGACCTGGAAAGGCTCTCTAGCCCCCATTCAGTCCTCACTTCAAGCAAAAGCCTTTGCAGCAGATGAAGAGGCTTTCTGCCCTCTACAGAACAGCCCTTCCCTCCTGCCAGGCAGCGCATTCGAGTCCAAGTAAGGAAACCCACAGAAAACATTAGATCTTGCTTCCTTGGAACACAAATCTGATTCTGAAGAGGCACAACATGTTACATATTCAAATCCCACAAAGTGGTTAAATCATTCAAAAAAGCACTAGAATGATTCAGTAAGATTATGTCAAATTTAAATAAATATATATAGCAAGACCTACTCAAACTTGTAAATACTTACCTGAAAGACCTCCGGGAAACCTGAATGTTATGACAGTTCAGGTTATGTGTATCATCAGTTACAGACTGGACATTGGTGTCCAAAAGACAACATCAAAGCAAGTATCTTGAGGACTGAGTGCAGTTGAAATTCTACTAGAGATATTTTAAACAATTCTACTAAAGCTGTTTCAGCTCAGCAATCAGTTTTGCCCAGCCACAATCATCACTCTACTGGTATTTACTTCATGCTACTAGCTATATGGGCATATGCTGATGTTGGGTGACGTACAAACACAACCAGGGCAGCCAGGGTCTGGTTGGTTACACCTTTTTTTATTAGTGAAACTTTCTTGACAGCAAGTTGCAAGAAATACAATAGCTGTATCCCTGCAGGCAGTTTGCAACAAAGAGCCACTCACGTTATATCTTGAGGTTTTGGCTACCACATGTTCTGCCCACAGTATTATTACTGCGCTCGGGCTGCAAGCACACATTTCTCTCAACACCCTTTTAAAAAAATGCTAGTGACTTAAGGAGCAACGGGATCATAGAGGGCATTTTTTTCAGCTAAGATAAAGTATATGAAAACAAATATATTTGATTGCCCTGTATCTATAGTACAAAGGGGGTTAAGTTAGCTGTGAGAGTATACACAGGCTGCTTAGAGAGGGATTTTTAATCAGTACACATCTTGCCACCAGTCTCTGCTGTTAATATTCACAATGCATGGATAGTTAACTTATTTAAAAACCTCCCTCCCCCAACATTAAATACTGAATAATATCTTCTTGACAAAGGCACTTTGAAAGACTGAACACACATGGCAAACTCTGAGCTGTGAAGTACACACACTGATTTCTTCCAGTCCATTTTTCTGTACATGTAATAAAAAAAATCTGCCTGTTTATGTCATAGGTATGATGAATTTCTACAGAAGCACTGTAACATTTAGAAGATAACAGCTTTCACAGAACCCTATTCTCTCCCCTCCCTCCCATGAACCTTATGAAAAGGAACAGAGAGTATTATTAGAGAATGGTTAAAAAATTACATAGAACAGAATCATGAAACATCCTTACCATAGACTTCTACACATAGATTTAGAGATTCTACAGCAACATGGATGGAATGTGAGTGACAGTCTCCTCCAGTTATACAGCAATCAATTTGTCCTCCAACAATTTTTTTCTGGATTTTGAAGCTATTCATTTTCTGTGTGAATAGAATCAGCTACATTCCTCTAAAGAAAATTATCCTCACACTGTACTAGCCGTGGACTTTTAACAGCTCACCTACACAGAAAGGATTATATTAGTATTTTTTTAAAGCCTCAGTAGCATTAAATCCAGCTGTCTACCATCAAGTATTTATTCTACAGCTACAATGAATTCTCTGCTTGATAATTATATCATCAAATAGTCACATCAAGTACGTCAGCCCACATGTCCTTATGAAAATTAAGGACATGACAACTGATTCAAAATAAGACCTTGCATCAGTGTTTAGGGAGTACAATTTGAGCCGAGTACATAATGAGGTGTGAGGCAGACAGAAAGAAAATGGATTTCAGGAGAGAAAATTCATAGTACAAGAAGGTGAATGAAGCTAAGAGAACACAATCACCCTGATAACACCAGGATAAGGAAAAAAAGCTGTTCTGAACTGCTGAGATTTGTTACAACATGGACTGTTTTTTCCAATAAAAATTAAATTGAAATGAGAACTGGACTCATCTGATCACCTCCACTTTTTCTTGCAACACCCACTATGGTTTTATTGTCCAAAATACATCACCCCCAACCTCCCCTAATCACTGCACAGGCAGTATTTCTACTTCCCACAGAAGCTGGGAAATACCAGTCAAGTATTCAGTCCTAAAAATAAGAACAAAGATGT
>NW_008660933.1:0-2000 GCF_000695815.1 Acanthisitta chloris | reverse complement strand
TGCACAGCTTCACTCTACCTCAGGTCATGTTGTAAATGCATATTAAATCCTAAAGTTTCCATAAAAAGGCTCTGCGCTGTCACCCATTTTAAGCCTCCCCCAGTCAGGCACCAATCCAAAAAAAGAGATGCATCACCTGAAATCTCTACACATAATGTACCAAAGGCAGAATATATCCAGTACACTTTTAGTGCTTAGGGTTTTTTCTTTATCAACCAGAAGACCCAAAATAAAACTCTAGTAATAAGTATGTTGTCAAGAAATATGCCAAATCACAGATGTTTAAAGAAGGGAGAATGGAAAGCATCATGCTCCAGTCCTGTGCAGATAGAAGTATAGGAGTCTACTTGATGGTGAAGAGATACTCTGTTGTTCAGTAGAAACTCTCATCTTTGCAAGGCTAAATGCTTAACAGAAGTGTGGCTTCACAAACCAAAGAAATCCCTCCTGTCTCTTGCATCTTGAAATGTAAGTCATGCCAGAAGCAAGCACGCTAAGTCTCACCACTAGTTCAACAGTGATTGACCCTTTATGTCCCTAGTAGTCTGCTTTGATATAAAGCAACCTGTTTCTTCATGTTATTTACACTGGGCTCCTCTCAGTGTGCTGCCTCTCTATCTGGCTCCTTTGCAAACATTTTAAGCACCAATGCTGAAACATAATAGCCCGGCAAAGCACATTCTTGAGGCAAGCTATACAAACTTACTCAACTGGATATGGGAAAGGAGCATGTTCTTATCACTTAAATACTCTCCCTAAGTCTAATTACATTTGGAAAAGATACATGAGTTTTGATTAGCTGCACTGACACAGAGAGCAACACCGAATATGATCTTATTAATAGATAGGATTATACCTTTCAAAAGCATCTTAGAATTTGTTTAAAAAGATATTTTAGTCAATTAGGAGCATAGTACACTTCAGTTACTGCAGATGCTGGACAAGAGCTCAGTAGAGACAAACTGCACTTGAAGAGGAGATGCTACAGTGGGGTAGTATAGGCACCAGAGAGGTCTGTCTTACAGTACTGTCACAGGTAGAAGTGCAAACAAATTTCCCTGCAGTAACTCATGTCTGAGGAGCAGATCCACTGCTCTTGGCCACAGCAACATCAGCTTTTGAAGGATTTTGCTTGCAGTTCCAGTCTGAGCGATCTAGGGGTACATGTGAGTCTCCACAAACCTATATCAAACACAACAGCTGAACAAGGTTGTGAGCAGTTCCAATTAAATCAGCTGACGGCTGAAATATTTTACATTCCCTTTGCCCACAAGCAATATTATCCCACCTCAGTTTTGAATAGGCTTCAGAGAACTATGCAATTATTCTGAATATTCACAGCCCTCAAAGCAGCCTCTGCTTTGTAGAACAGAGAGTCACAAATAACCTAATTCCACACTGAGATAAAAGGAAACATCTCCAAAACCTAGCACCACTCCCAAGAAGCCATGGATAATGAAGGCAAAGAGTAGATACAGAGGAAGACTAACCAGGCCACACAGATATACCTGGACAAGGAAAGATCCCATTTATTGCCCACTCTCCTACCCCAATTCCTCAAAAACAAGTAGATACTTCTTCCTCCCACCACAAGCAAGGAGGTGACTATTCATCCCACATTTCTTAAATTCAGCATTCCATGGGAAAGATCTCACTGTTCTCCAGCACAGGGCCACCTGTCATTCTGGTTCTAGACTTCAAGCCTTGGACTATCTCACTTCCCTCCACGATCTCCAGTTTCCTTGTTAGGACAGGGACACGAGTAGTTCAGCTTCTGCACGGACAGAAAGCAAATAAGTCCTAGGCTCCCTGTTGAAGGAAAAGGGTAAGATGCAGAAAAGGTCTTGTTTACAGACAAACCCTTTGACACCGTCTCCCATAGCATACACCTGAAAAAGCTAGAAGCCTATGTCTTGGACAGGGGCACTCTCTGCTGGGTGAAGAGTGGTGATGAATGGTGCTGCATCCAGCTGGCAGCCAGTCGCTAGTGGTGTTCCCCA
>NW_008660932.1:0-504 GCF_000695815.1 Acanthisitta chloris | reverse complement strand
ATTAAGTCTGTTGTAGTCAAACGTGAGCTTGTGCAGTGTGTGCATTGGCAGTGCTCACAGGCAATCATTTTTGACTATGCTTACCTGCAAGTGAAGACTGGATACACTTGTCAAAATTCCCTATTATTATATAGAAAGTACTGCTTAAGGCTAGTTTTTCAATGCAGCAGAGAAATTTAGGTGCTCCTTACACCGGATTGTCACTTTAGATTCCTATGTAAATCTCCCCCACTGAATTGGACTAAATTGCAGCATGTAGATGTACAGGGTTTAAATTGTGCTCTGAGTGCTGCAGTATTCATGGATTGGGAGAAAACACATTAATATAAAGATGTATTTTTGCCCAAAACTTCTATCTTTCTTTATAGGATCAGGCTATCCCAGAAGAACCTTCTATATTGCATCCCCCCTAAAACAACTTAGTGATTCTTTGAAGTTTTTCATACTTGGTGCTTAAAAACAAAGATGACCAAAGCACAAGGCTGTCCACCTTCCAAAAGATAA
>NW_008660931.1:62711-64070 GCF_000695815.1 Acanthisitta chloris | reverse complement strand
TGTGTGGATCCATGCTGTAAGGAAGTGACCAAGTGTACCACCACATGTGTGGATCCATGTTGTAAGGAAGTGACCAAGTGCACCACCACGTGTGTGGATCCCTGTTGTCAGGAGGTGACCAAGTGCACCACCAGATGTGTAGATCCCTGCTGTGTGACCAGATGCACCACCACGTGTGTTGATCCATGTTGTCAAGAGGTGACCAAGTGCACCACCACGTGCCAAGATCCTTGTTGTCAGGAGGTGACCAAGTGTATCACCACGTGCCAAGATCCTTGTTGTCAAGGAATCACCAAGGGCACCACGAGATGTGTGGATCCCTGCTGCCAGGAGGGGACCAAGTGTATCACCACGTGCCAAGATCCTTGTTGTCAAGGAATCACCAAGTGCACCACGAGATGTGTGGATCCCTGCTGCCAGGAGGTGACCAAGTGCACCACCAGATGTGTTGACCCATGCTGTGTGACCAGATGTGCCACCAGGTGTGTGGATCCATGTTGTCAGGGAGTGAGCAAGTGCATCACCAAGTGTGTGGATCCCTGCTGTCAGGAGGTGACCAAGTGCACCACCACATGCCAAGATCCATGCTGCCAGGAAGTCTCCAAGTGCACTACTAGATGTGTTGACCCATGTTGTGTGACCAGATGCACCACTAGGTGTGTGGATCCGTGTTGTCAGGGAGTGACCAAGTGCACCACCATGTGTGTGGATCCCTGTTGTCAGGAGGTGACCAAGTGCATCACCACGTGCCAAGATCCTTGCTGCCAGGAGGTGACCAAGTGCACCACCAGGTGTGTGGATCCATGCTGCCAGGGAGTCACCAAGTGCATCACCACATGCCAAGATCCTTGCTGCCAGGAGGTCACCAAGTGCACTACCACGTGCGTTGACCCATGCTGTGTGTCCAGATGTGCCACCAGGTGTGTGGATCCTTGCTGCCAGGAGGTCACCAAGTGCATCACCACGTGCCAAGATCCCTGCTGTGCGCCCGGATGTGCCACCAGGTGTGTGGATCTGTGCTGTCAGGGCGTTCAGGCCGTTACCAAGTGTGTGGATTCCTGTGGCACCCCCTGTGTGACGCAGTCTGCCCCGGTGTGCCTGGCAGTGTGCAGCTCTGCCTGTCCCCAGCGCTGCTCCATCTCCTGTGCTGACATCTGCTCCCGCAAGTGCAGAGCTCCCTGAGGAGCTGAGCCTGGTGGCTCCGTGGTGAGACCCATGGAGACCTCACTCTGCAGTGCCATTGCCCTGGGAAGTCTCCAAAGGCTAAGGAATGGAAAAGGTTCTCAGCTCCCTCAGCTAGCAACGTGTTCCTCACATCTCTCTTTTCCTAGTGCCTTTCCTGCTCTAGAAGAGTAAATC